>NW_026111942.1:388499-420999 GCF_024679095.1 Eriocheir sinensis
TCTCTCCTCCTCTTCCTCCGTTCCTCCTCCTCCGCCACCTCCTTCTTCTCTCCATCACTTGCTACTTTCCTTTTACTTCCTTCCTTTCACCTCCCTACTCCTCCTTCCTCGCTCCCTTAAACTCTTATTTTCCTCCTTCCTTCCTTCCTTCCTTACTACTATGCTAACTTCACACTTCCTTCTCCCTTTCTTTTTTCTCTTTACTTCCTTTTCCCTCAGTGTCTCCTTTTCCTAGTTTCTTCCTCCTTTCCTTTCCTCCACTCTCAGTTTTTATCCCTCTCTCCATTATTGTCCTTCTCCTTCTCAGTCCCTTGTCCCGCCTCTCTTATTATCCAGCATTTAGCTTTATCGTCCACTTTCTCTCTCTCGTCCCTACACTTTTTTCTCTCCCTCCAATCACACATTTTCCGCAACTTTCCCAATATTTTCTATCTTTCTCTTCCTCCACTAACAGCTCCCTTTTTTCCTTCCTTCTCTTCCTCCTCGCATTTACTTTCCTTTATCACTTTCCCTTTCAGTTTTTTCCCTCCAATTCTTCTCTCCTTCCACTTCCAGCTCCATTTTTTTCTCCTTCCCTTTCCATTATCTCTTCCGCCGGTGACGTCACGGCCGTAACCTCGGGACAAATACCAGTGTTATTACTCATATGTTTCGCACAATACTTAAGATGGTGTGATTAAACAATTATTGAAGGGAGAAAATGCTCACTTCTTACCCCACAGGGCCGTTGTTTTAATCAAACGTATCGGGCTGCCATTACGACTATTTCCCAAGGCCGCGGAGAAGCTTGGCCAAGTTGTCACGGGTGACTTTACCATTCATGATGCTGAAGGCGTGTACAGCCACCACTAGGGTCACAAAACAGTCCGTGAATACCCCGGCAACGTCAACGACAGGCTTTTCAAACAGGCGAACCGAGGCGAAGATTACTTTATAAATAAGACCTTCCATCCAGCCAATCAGCTCCCGTAGCAAACATCACCCTCCCTCCACCCAGCCAATCAGCTCCCGTAGCGATCTTCCCTACAGAAGGTGCAACTAGCTCTAGATTTCGCCCCATGCAATGTCAACTCCGAACTCCCTAAAACGGCATATCTCAAACCGAGGTGATGTGGTAAATCTCGACCCTATGTAGGGTAAGAGAAAGGAAAAGGGTGACTCCATCTCAAGAAATCAAAATCCCGTGCCTGACCCACGAGGCCAAGCGAGCCTCAGAACTTCACACACACACACACACACACACACACACACACACACACACACACACACACACACACACACGCACGTACACACAGGACTTTCGGGCAGCCACCACCACCTCTAGACTCGGGGGGGTGCAATAATAACTCCGAGCTACCCAAAAACAGTTTCCCCAAACCGAGGTGTAGTGCTGAATCTCGACATCCCCCTGTACACCACCCACCCACGCCCACCCCAATCCAAGAAACAGAAATTCCCGAGCACCAAGCACGGGCAGATCTCATCGCCCAAGAGGCTGTGCTGCAGCACGCTGGAAGGCCAGCACCAACACATGCACGCACAGCACACCACTCTCGGGCACCACACCGTGACGCACGGCGCTTCGATGGCCACCACCAGACACTACCACGACCTCCTGGGGCTGGCGCGCGGTGCCACGCAGGAGGCGATAAGGAGGCAGTACCGGCGCCTCGCCCTCGCCGCCCACCCAGACAAGAACCCGCACGACGTGGCGGCGGCCACGGCAAGGTTCCAGCAGCTGCAGCTGGCGGTGCAGACTCTCTGCGACACCGACTCAAGGGCCGCCACCACGACGGTGGCCCTCACCTACACGGACGTGGCGGCAAGGGCCAAGGAGGAACAAGGGGAGAAGAGGAAGGTGGAGAAGGAGGAGGAGCAGGAGAGTGGAGGTTGCGTAGGAGTGGAAGAGGGATTAGCTGAGACAGTCACGGAAAAGATGAAGGAAGGAGAGGAAGAGAAAAAGGAAAAAGAGGAAGAGAAAGATGACGTTGCAACTAAGGCGGAGACCGCTGCTGCCAAAGGAGAAGCTGATGTGCAGCTGACGGGCACAGCGGGGAACGCGTACAAGTGTGCTGAGACTTCATCTACCTCATCTCCTGCGAGGAGTGCCACAGCGGCATGACTCGCGAGGAGGCGGCGCTACCGGGAGCTGCGGGAGCATAGAGAGGAGCGGCTTGCCGAGCGGCGGGAACGAGTGCGGCAGCTCAACGCCGACAGGATCGAGGCCGAGGAGCTTCCCCCGCGGCCTCGCAAGATCAGGTTCAACCTGAAGGACGTCCCCAAACCCGTCAAGGACCGGGAGTTCCTGTACCGCCTCTACCAGCCCGAGGAAGTCGGCATGGTGCAGCAGTGGCGCAGCCGCCTCGCCGAGCTCAACAACAACGAGGCGGCTTGGCGGCAGGAGCTGGACGCCCTGGCGGCCAGGCGAGGCTGGCGGGCCGAGGGCCTCGAGTACACGGAGCGGAGTGTGCAGGAGGAGGAGTGGGTGATGGAGGAGGAGGAGCAGGAGGAGGAGTGGGGGGCAGAGGCCGAGGACGAAGATGGAGGGAAGGGAGGGAGGGAGTGCTTGGGAGGAAGGGGTGAGGGAGGGGACGAGGAGAGGAAGGAGGAGGAAGAGAGGGAGAGAGAGGAACAGGAAGAAGAAAGGAAGATGAACGAAGAAAAGGAGAAGGAACAGGGAGAGGAAGGGAAGATGGAGGAAGAGAGTGAGGAAAAGAAGCAGAAGGAGGAGCGGGTGATGGAGGAGGAGGAGCAGGAAGAGTGGATGGCAGAGGCCGAGGACGAAGATGGAGGGAAGGAAAGGAGTGACAGCTTGGAAGGAAGGGGGGAGGAGGAGAGGGTGGGGGCAGAAGCCGAGGACGAAGATGGAGGGAGGGAAGGAGGACAGCTTGGAAGGAAGGGGGAGGCGGGGCCGGAGGAGAGGGGGGAGGCACCGTCGTCGTCTAGGCTCGGGCGACAGGAGCAACACGAGCACCGGCAGCGGCAGCAGCGGCAGGCCAGGGAGGGCAGGCGGGGGCGCGGCGCGGGGCGGAGTTGTGTTTCTTTTCTTTCATTTTCGTTTTGTTGTTGCATAAAAAAGAGAAAATCAAAGAAAAAATCCGAAAACAAAAAAACAAAACAAAAATTAACACTACACTAAGACAAAATAACAAAAAAGTAATAAAATAACAATGCCTAAAAAATAATATACCAAAAAAAAAAAAATTAATAAAACAACAAAAAAATACTGTGTGTGTGTGTGTGTGTGTGTGTGTGTGTGTGTGTGTGAGGGGAGGAAGAATTGAGGCGCCGGACGGAAACATTCTTATTATCTTTCGTTTCTTTCTGTTATTTGAGAGAGAGAGAGAGAGAGAGAGAGAGAGAGAGAGAGAGAGAGAGAGAGAGAGAGAGAGAGAGAGAGAGAGAGAGAGAGAGAGAGAATGACTGAACGAGCTAACGAACGAACGAATGAACGAGCAAACGACCGAACTACCAACCGGCTGACCGACCGATCGACCCAGCACCCGAACGAACGAACAGACGAACGAACGAACAATAAAAGAACGAGCGGGCGGACGAACGAGCAGGCGAACGAATACAAGAACGAGCAGGGGAACGAATACAAGAACGAACGAACGAATGAGCGAGTCGACCAACGGAGAGAGTGAGCGAACGAACAAACGAACGAACGAGATCGAGCGAACGAACAACCGACAACACAACCGACCGACGTAGCGAGCGAGCGAACGAAAGAACGAACAAACGAGAGATCGAGCGAGCGAACAACCGACTACACAACCGACCAACGGAGCGAGCGAGCGAACTAACGAACGAACGAACGAGCGAACGAGCGAGGGATCGAGCGAGCAAACGAAATAACAAACGAACGCCCGACCGTGAGATCGAGGGAACGAAAAATCGACCGATCGACCGACCGACGGAGTGACTCATTGAACGAACGAACGAACAAACGAACAAATGAGCGATCAACCGACCGACTGACCGACCGATCGTACGTACATATGTACGTGCGTACGTGTGTGTGTGTGTGTGTGTGTGTGTGTGTGTGTGTGTGTGTGTGTGTGTGTGTGTGTGTGTGTGTGTGTGTCTCTGCGTGTGTGTGTGTGTGTGTGTGTGTGTGTGTGTGAGTGTGGGTGTGAGTGGGTGTGGGTGTGTGTGTGTGTGGGTGGGTGGGTGTGTGAGTGTGTGTAAGAAGGAAGACAGGATTGAGGCGCCGGACGGAAACATTCTGATTATCTTTCGTTTCTCTTTCTGTATTGGAGTGTGTTAGTAAGTGTGTATGAGAGAGAGAGAGAGAGAGAGAGAGAGAGAGAGAGAGAGAGAGAGAGAGAGAGAGAGAGAGAGAGAGAGAGAGAGAGAGAGAGAGAGAGAGAGAGAGAGAGAGAGAGAAGCAAGAAAGGAAGATTATTTTATGAATAATGATAGAAGGGAGGGAAGAAGGAAGGGAAGGATGGAAGGAAGGAAGGAAGGTAGAAAAATAGAAAGAATAAAGAAAGGGAGTGAGTGAGTCAAGTAGATAGCAAAGGGAGGTAGTAGATAGCCAAGTGGGTAGCAAAGAATATTTAGATGGAGTAAAGGATATGTATGGACGGCATGAGATGAATGGAAGGGAGACAGAAACCTCCGAAGGAATAAGGAAGAGAAAGATAATGACGTGCAAGAGGGAATGAATGCTGACCCTGGCTTATATGTCGGGGTGGGATGCTGACCCTGGCTTATATGTCAGGGTGGGATGCTGACCCTGGCTTATATGTCAGGGTGGGATGCTGACCCTGGCTTATATGTCAGGGTGGGATGCTGACCCTGGCTTATATGTCAGGGTGGGATGCTGACCCTGGCTTATATGTCGGGGTGGGATGCTGACCCGGGATTATATGTCGGGGTGGGATGCTGACCCTGGCTTATATGTCGGGGTGGGATGCTGACCCTGGCTTATATGTCAGGGTGGGATGCTGACCCTGGCTTATATGTCGGGGTGGTATGCTGACCCTGGCTTATATGTCGGGGTGGGATGCTGACCCTGGCTTATATGTCGGGGTGGGATGCTGACCCTGGCTTATATGTCGGGGTGGGATGCTGACCCTGGCTTATATGTCGGGGTGGGATGCTGACCCTGGCTTATATGTCGGGGTGGGATGCTGACCCTGGCTTATATGTCGGGGTGGGATGCTGACCCTGGCTTATATGTCGGGGTGGGATGCTGACCCTGGCTTATATGTCGGGGTGGGATGCTGACCCTGGCTTATATGTCGGGGTGGGATGCTGACCCTGGCTTATATGTCGGGGTGGGATGCTGACCCTGGCTTATATGTCGGGGTGGGATGCTGACCCTGGCTTATATGTCGGGGTGGGATGCTGACCCTGGCTTATATGTCGGGGTGGGATGCTGACCCTGGCTTATATGTCGGGGTGGGATGCTGACCCTGGCTTATATGTCGGGTGGGGATGATGACCCTGCCTTATATGTCGGGGTGGGATGCTGACCCTGGCTTATGTCGGGGTGGGATGCTGACCGGCTTATATGTCGGGGTGGGATGCTGTACCTGGCTTATATGTCGGGGTGGGATGCTGACCCTGGCTTATATGTCGGGGTGGGATGCTGACCCTGGCTTATATGTCGGGGTGGGATGCTGACCCTGGCTTATATGTCTGGGTGGGATGCTGACCCTGGCTTAAATGTCGGGGTGGGATGCTGACCCTGGCTTATATGTCGGGGTGGGATGCTGACCCTGGCTTAAATGTCGGGGTGGGATGCTGACCCTGGCTTAGATGTCGGGGTGGGATGCTGACCCTGGCTTAGATGTCGGGGTGGGATGCTGATCCAGGCTTATATGTCGGGGTGGGATGCTGACCCTGGCTTAGATGTCGGGGTGGGATGCTGACCCTGGCTTAGATGTCGGGGTGGGATGCTGACCCTGGCTTAGATGTCGGGGTGGGATGCTGACCCTGGCTTAGATGTCGGGGTGGGATGCTGACCCTGGCTTAGATGTCGGGGTGGGATGCTGACCCTGGCTTAGATGTCGGGTGGGATGCTGACCCTGGCTTAGATGTCGGGGTGGGATGCTGACCCTGGCTTAGATGTCGGGGTGGGATGCTGACCCTGGCTTAGATGTCGGGGTGGGATGCTGACCCTGGCTTAGATGTCGGGTTGGGATGCTGACCCTGGCTTAGATGTCGGGCTGGGATGCTGACCCTGGCTTAGATGTCGGGGTGGGATGCTGAGCCTGGCTTAGATGTCGGGGTGGGATGCTGACCCTGGCTTAGATGTCGGGTGGGATGCTGACCCTGGCTTAGATGTCGGGGTGGGATGCTGACCCTGGCTTAGATGTCGGGGTGGGATGCTGACCTTGGCTTATATGTCGGGGTGGGATGCTGACCCTGGCTTAGATGTCAGGGTGGGATGCTGACCCTGGCTTATGTCGCGGTGGGATGCTGACCTAGGCTTATATGTCGGGGTGGGATGCTGATCCTGGCTTAGATGTCGGGGTGGGATGCTGACCCTGGCTTAGATGTCGGGGTGGGATGCTGACCCTGGCTTAGATGTCGGGGTGGGATGCTGACCCTGGCTTAGATGTCGGGGTGGGATGCTGACCCTGGCTTAGATGTCGGGGTGGGATGCTGACCTTGGCTTAGATGTCGGGGTGGGATGCTGACCCTGGCTTAGATGTCGGGGTGGGATGCTGACCCTGGCTTAGATGTCGGGGTGGGATGCTGACCCTGGCTTAGATGTCGGGGTGGGATGCTGACCCTGGCTTAGATGTCGGGGTGGGATGCTGATCCTGGCTTAGATGTCGGGGTGGGATGCTGACCCTGGCTTAGATGTCGGGGTGGGATGCTGACATTGGCTTAGATGTCGAAGGCTGGAGGCGGAGGAGGGAGGCGGGGGGCACCGTCGTCGTCTAGACTCGGGGGACAGGAGCAACACTAGCACTGGCAGCAGCAGCAGCGGCAGGCCAGGGAGGGCAGGCGGGGGCGCGGCGCGGGGCGGAGTTGTGTTTCTTTTAATTATTTATTTTTTGTTTTGTTCCATAAAAAAGAGAAAAAAAACCCCGCAAACAAAAAGTTTAAAAAAATCAACTCTACACTAAGACAAAATAATAAAACAATAATAATAAAACCTAAAAAAATAATATACCCAAAAAATTAGAAAACTAATAAAACAATGAAAATAGAAAAACAAAAAAAAAAAAAAAAAAAAAAAAATATTAAAAGAAAAAAAAAATAATATAAATCGCCAAAAAATAGAAAAGAGAAAAACCTGTGAAATAGAAAGAGGAGCAAGAAGAGGAGGAAGGGGAAGGAAAAGTGGAGGAGGAGAGGGAGAAGGAACAGGGAGAGGAAGGAAAGGTGGAGGAGAAGGAACTCGTGTGTGTGTGTGTGTGTGTGTGTGTGTGTGTGTGTGTGTGTGTGTGTGTGTGTGTGTGTGTGTGTGTGTGTGTGTGTGTGTGTGTGTGTGTGTGTGTGTGTGTGTGTGTGTGTGTGTGTGTGTGTGTGTGTGTGTGTGTGTGTGTGTGTGTGTGTGTGTGTGTGTGTGTGTGTGTGTGTGTGTGTGTGTGTGTGTGTGTGTGTGTGTGTGTGTGTGTGTGTGTGTGTGTGTGTGTGTGTGTGTGTGTGTGTGTGTGTGTGTGTGTGTGTGTGTGTGTATAAGGGGTTGAAGAATTGAGGCGCCGGACGGATACATTCTAATTATCTTTCGTTTCTTTCTGTTATTTAAGAGAGAGAGAGAGAGAGAGAGAGAGAGAGAGAGAGAGAGAGAGAGAGAGAGAGAGAGAGAGAGAGAGAGAGAGCGTGGTAAGGGAGAGGGAGTGTGTCGGAGAGGCGTGATAAGGGAGAGGGAGTGTGTCGGAGAGGCGTGATAAGGGAGAGGGAGTGTGTCGGAGAGGCGTGATAAGGGGGAGGGAGTGTGTCGGAGAGGCGTGATAAGGGAGAGGGAGTGTGTCGGAGAGGCGTGATAAGGAGGAGGGAGTGTGTCGGAGAGGCGTGATAAGGGAGAGGGAGTTAGGGGGAGAGGCGTGATAAGGGAGAGGGAGTGTGGCGGAGAGGCGTGATAAGGGAGAGGGAGTGTGTCGGAGAGGCGTGATAAGGGAGAGGGAGTGTGTCGGAGAGGCGTGATAAGGGAGAGGGAGTGTGTCGGAGAGGCGTGATAAGGGAGAGGGAGTGTGTCGGAGAGGCGTGATAAGGGAGGGGTGTGTCGGAGAGGCGTGATAAAGGAGAGGGAGAGTCGGAGAGGCGTGATAAGGGAGAGGGAGTGTGTCGGAGAGGCGTGATAAAGGAGAGGGAGTGTGTCGGAGAGGCGTGATAAGGGAGAGGGAGTGTGTCGGAGAGGCGTGATAAGGGAGAGGGAGTGTGTCGGAGAGGCGTGATATGGGGGAGGGAGTGTGTCGGAGAGGCGTGATAAGGGAGAGGAGGTCGGAGAGGCGTGATAAGGGGAGGAGTGTGTCGGAGAGGCGTGATAAGGGAGAGGGAGTGAGATCGGAGAGGCGTGATAAGGAGAGGGAGTGTCGGAGAGGCGTGATAAGGGAGAGGGAGTGTGTCGGAGAGGCGTGATAAGGGAGAGGGAGTGTCGGAGAGGCGTGATAAGGGAGAGGGAGTGTGTCGGAGAGGCGTGATAAGGGAGAGGGAGTGTGTCGGAGAGGCGTGATAAGGGAGAGGAGTGTGTCGGAGAGGCGTGATAAGGGAGAGGGAGTGTGTCGGAGAGGCGTGATAAGGGGGAGGGAGTGTGTCGGAGAGGCGTGATAAGGGAGAGGGAGTGTGTCGGAGAGGCGTGATAAGGGAGAGGGAGTGTGTCGGAGAGGCGTGATAAGGAGGAGGGAGTGTGTCGGAGAGGCGTGATAAGGGGGAGGAAGTGTGTCGGAGAGGCGTGATAAGGGGGAGGGAGTGTGTCGGAGAGGCGTGATAAGGAGAGGGAGTGTGTCGGAGAGGCGTGATAAGGGAGAGGGAGTGTGTCGGAGAGGCGTGATAAGGGAGAGGGAGTGTCGGAGAGGCGTGATAAGGGAGAGGGGGTGTGTCAGAGAGGCGTCATAAGGGAGAGGGAGTGTCTCGGAGAGGCGTCATAAGGGAGAGGGAGTGTCGGAGAGGCGTGATAAGGGAGAGGGAGTGTGTCGGAGAGGCGTGATAAGGGGGAGGGAGTGTGTCGGTGAGGCGTGATAAGGGGGAGGGAGTGTGTCGGAGAGGCGTTTTAAGGAGAGGGAGTGTGTCGGAGAGGCTTGATAAGAGGGAGAGGGAGGTGTGGAGAGAGGAGTGATAAGGGAGACGGAGTGTCGGAGAGGCGTGATAAGGGAGAGGGAGTGTGTCGGAGAGGCGTCATAAGGGAGAGGGAGTGTGTCGGAGAGGCGTGATAAGGGAGAGGGAGTGTGTCGGAGAGGCGTGATAAGGGAGAGGGAGTGTGTCGGAGAGGCGTCATAAGGGAGAGGGAGTGTGTCGGAGAGGCGTCATAAGGGAGAGGGAGTGTGTCGGAGAGGCGTCATAAGGGGGAGGGAGTGTGTCGGAGAGGCGTCTTAAGGGGGAGGGAGGAGTGTCGGAGAGGCGTCATAAGGGGGAGAGGGAGTGTCGGAGAGGCGTCATGGGGAGAGGGAGTGTGTCGGTGTGGTGTGATAAGGGGGAGGGAGGGTGTCGGAGAGGCGTGATGGGGAGAGGGGGAGATGGGAGAGAAGGGAGAGGGACGTGCTGGGGGAGGGGAAGAGTGTCAGAGGGACGTGATGGGGGAGGGGAAGAGTGTCAGAGGGACGTGATGGGGGAGGGAAGAGGTCGGAGGGACGGATGGGGAGATGAAGAGTGTCAGAGGGATGATAAGGGGAGGGAAGAGTGTCAGAGGGACGTGGATGGGGGAGGGGAAGAGTGTCGGAGAGACGTGATGGGGGAGGGGAAGAGGCCGAGGGACGTGATGGAGGAGATGAAGAGTGTCAGAGGGACGTGATGGGGAGTGGAAGAGTGTCAGAGGACGTGATGGAGAGATGAAGAGTGTCAGAGGGACGTGATGGGGGAGGGGAAGAGTGTCAGAGGGACGTGATGGGGGAGATGAAGAGTGTCAGAGGGAAGGGATGGGGGAGGAGGGAAGAGGTCAGAGGACGTGATGGGGAGAGGGAAGAGGGGAGAGGGACGTGATGGGGGAGAGGTCAGAGGGACGTGATGGGGAGATGAAGAGTGTCAGAGGGAGGGACGTTATGGGGAGAGGAAGAGTGTCAGAGGGACGTGATGGGGGAGGGGAAGAGTGTCAGAGGGACGTGATGGGGGAGATGAAGAGTGTCAGAGGGACGTGATGGGGGAGGGGAAGAGTGTCAGAGGGACGTGATGGGGGAGATGAAGAGTGTCAGAGGGACGTGATGGGGGAGAGGAAGAGTGTCAGAGGGACGTGATGGGGGAGAGGAAGAGTGTCAGAGGGACGTGATGGGGGAGGGGAAGAGTGTCAGAGGGACGGGATGGGGGCGATGAAGAGTGTCAGAGGGACGTGATGGGGAGGGGAAGAGTGTAGGAGGGACGTGATGGGGGAGATGAAGTGTCAGAGGGACGTGATGGGGGAGGGGAAGAGTGTCAGAGGGACGTGATGGGGGAGATGAAGAGTGTCAGAGGGACGTGATGGGGGAGATGAAGAGTGTCAGAGGGACGTGATGGGGGAGGGGAAGAGTGTCAGAGGGACGTGATGTGGGAGGGAAGAGGTCAGAGGGACGTGGATGGGGAGATGAAGAGTGTCAGAGGGAGGTGATGGGGAGGGGAAGAGTGTCAGAGGGACGTGATGGGGGAGATGAAGAGTGTCAGAGGGACGTGATGGGGGAGATGAAGAGTGTCAGAGGGACGTGATGGGGGAGGGGAAGAGTGTCAGAGGGACGTGATGGGGGAGGGGAAGAGTGTCAGAGGGACGTGATGGGGGAGAGGAAGAGTGTCAGAGGGACGTGATGGGGGAGAGGAAGAGTGTCAGAGGGACGTGATGGGGAAGATGAAGAGTGTCAGAGGGACGTGATGGGGGAGAAAAGAGTGTCAGAGGGACGTGATGGGGGAGATGAAGAGTGTCAGAGGGACGTGATAGGGGAGATGAAGAGTGTCAGAGGGACGTGATGGGGGAGGGGAAGAGTGTCAGAGGGACGTGATGGGGGAGATGAAGAGTGTCAGAGGGACGTGATGGGGGAGATGAAGAGTGTCAGAGGGACGTGATGGGGGAGATGAAGAGTGTCAGAGGGACGTGATGGGGGAGGGGAAGAGTGTCGGAGGGACGTGATGGGGAGATGAAGAGTGTCAGAGGGACGTGATGGGTGAGATGAAGAGTGTCAGAGGGACGTGATGGGTGAGAGGAAGAGTGTCTGAGGGACGTGATGGGGAGGGGAAGAGGTCAGAGGGACGTGATGGGGAAGATGAAGAGTGTCAGAGGGACGTGATGGGGGAGATGAAGAGTGTCAGAGGGACGTGATGGGGGAGGGGAAGAGTGTCAGAGGGACGTGATGGGGGAGTGGAAGAGTGTCAGAGGGACGTGATGGGGGAGATGAAGAGTGTCAGAGGGACGTGATGGGGGAGATGAAGAGTGTCAGAGGGACGTGATGGGGGAGATGAAGAGTGTCGGAGGGACGTGATGGGGGAGATGAAGAGTGTCAGAGGGACGTGATGGGGGAGATGAAGAGTGTCAGAGGGACGTGATGGGGGAGGGGAAGAGTGTCAGAGGGACGTGATGGATAGATGAAGAGTGTCAGAGGGACGTGATGGGGGAGGGGAAGAGTGTCAGAGGGACGTGATGGGGGAGATGAAGAGTGTCAGAGGGACGTGATGGGGGAGGGGAAGAGTGTCGGAGGGACGTGATGGGGGAGATGAAGAGTGTCAGAGGGACGTGATGGGGGAGATGAAGAGTGTCAGAGGGACGTGATGGGGGAGGGGAAGAGTGTCAGAGGGACGTGATGGGGGAGGGGAAGAGTGTCAGAGGGACGTGATGGGGGAGATGAAGAGTGTCAGAGGGACGTGATGGGGGAGGGGAAGAGTGTCAGAGGGACGTGATGGGGGAGATGAAGAGTGTCAGAGGGACGTGATGGGGGAGGGGAAGAGTGTCAGAGGGACGTGATGGGGGAGGGGAAGAGTGTCAGAGGGACGTGATGGGGGAGATGAAGAGTGTCAGAGGGACGTGATGGGGGAGTGGAAGAGTGTCAGAGGGACGTGATGGGGGAGATGAAGAGTGTCAGAGGGACGTGATGGGGGAGTTGAAGAGTGTCAGAGGGACGTGATGGGGGAGATGAAGAGTGTCAGAGGGACGTGATGGGGGAGATGAAGAGTGTCAGAGGGACGTGATGGGGGAGGGGAAGAGTGTCGGAGGGACGTGATGGGGGAGGGGAAGAGTGTCAGAGGGACGTGATGGGGGAGATGAAGAGTGTCAGAGGGACGTGATGGGGGAGCGGAAGAGTGTCAGAGGGACGTGATGGGGGAGATGAAGAGTGTCAGAGGGACGTGATGGGGGAGGGAAGAGTGTCAGAGGGACGTGATGGGGGAGGGGAAGAGTGTCAGAGGGACGTGATGGGGGAGATGAAGAGTGTCGGAGGGACGTGATGGGAGGGACGTGATGGGGAGGGAAGAGCAGAGGGACGTGATGGGGGAGTGGAAGAGTGTCAGAGGGACGTGATGGGGGAGTGGAAGAGTGTCGGAGGGACGTGATGGGGGAGGGGAAGAGTGTCAGAGGGACGTGATGGGGGAGTGGAAGAGTGTCAGAGGGACGTGATGGGGGAGTGGAAGAGTGTCAGAGGGACGTGATGGGGAAGGGAAGAGTGTATGTGGGACGTGATGGGGACGGGACGAGTGTCGGAGGGACGTGATGGGGGAGGGAAGAGTGTCGGAGGGACGTGATGGGGGAGGGGAAGAGTGTCTGAGGGACGTGATGGGGGAGGGGAAGAGTGTCAGAGGGACGTGATGGGGGAGGGGAAGAGTGTCAGAGGGACGTGATGGGGGAGATGAAGAGTGTCAGAGGGACGTGATGGGGGAGGGGAAGAGTGTCGGAGGGGCGTGATGGTGAAGAGGAAGAGTGTCGGAGGGACGTGATGGGGGAGGGGAAGAGTGTCAGAGGGACGTGATGGGGGAGATGAAGAGTGTCAGAGGGACGTGATGGGGGAGTGGAAGAGTGTCGGAGGGACGTGATGGGGAAGGGAAGAGTGTAGGATGGACGTGATGGGGGTGGAGAAGAGTGTCGAGGGACGGATGGGGGAAGGGAAGAGTGGAGAGGACGTGATGGGGGAAGGGGAAGAGTGTCGGAGGGACGTGATGGTGAAGGGAAGAGTGTCGGAGGGACGTGATGGGGAAAGGAAGTGTGGGAGGGACGTGATGAGGGAGGGGAAGAGTGTCGGAGGGACGTGATGGGGGAGGAAGAGGTTTGAGGGACGTGATGGGGGAGGAAGAGTGTCGGAGGGACGTGATGGGGAAGGGAAGAGGAAGAGGGAGGATGTGATGGGGAGGGGAAGAGTGTCAGAGGGACGTGATGGGGAGTGGAAGAGTGTCGGAGGGACGTGATGGGGAGGGAAGAGTGTCAGAGGGACGTGATGGGGAGGGAAGAGTGTTGGAGGGACGTGATGGGGAGGGAAGAGTGTCAGAGGGACGTGATGGGGAAGGAAGAGTGTCAGAGGGACGTGATGGGGGAGGGAAGAGTGTTGAGGGACGTGATGGGGAAGGAAGAGTCGGAGGGACGTGATGGGGAGGGGAAGAGTCAGAGGGACGTGATGGGGAGGGAAGAGTGGAGAGGACGTGATGGGGAAGGAAGAGTGTTGAGGGACGTGATGGGGAAGGGAAGAGGTTGGAGGGACGTGATGGGGAAGGGAAGAGTGTTGAGGGAGGATGGGGAAGGAAGAGTGTTGGAGGGACATGATGGGGAAGGGAAGAGTGTAAGATGGACGTGATGGGTAAGGGAAGAGTGTTGGAGGGACGTGATGGGGGAGGGGAAGAGTGTTGGAGGGACGTGATGAGGGAGGGGAAGAGTGTCGGAGGGACGTGATGGGGAGGGGAAGAGTGTGAGGGGACGTGATGGGGAAGGGAAGAGGTTGGAGGGACGTGATGGGGAAGGGAAGAGTGCAGAGGGACGTGATGGGGAGGGAAGAGTGTGGAGGGACGTGATGGGGAAGGGAAGAGTGTTGGAGGGACGTGATGGGGAAGGGAAGAGTGTTGGAGGGAGATGATGGGGAAGTGAAGAGTGTTGGAGGGATATGATGGGAAGGGAAGAGTGGGAGGGATGATGGGGGAAGGAAGAGTGGAGGGACGTGATGGGGAAGGGAAGAGTGTTGGAGGCATATGATGGGGAAGGGAAGAGTGTTGGAGGACGTGATGGGGAAGGAAGAGTGTTGAGAGGACGTGATGGGGAAGGAAGAGTGTTGGAGGGATATAATGGGAAGGAAGAGTGTTGGAGGGATATGATGGGGAAGGAAGAGGGAGGGACGTGATGGGGAAGGAAGAGTGTGGAGGGATATGATGGGGAAGGGAAGAGTGTTGGAGGGACGGATGGGGAGGAAGAGGTTGAGGGACGTGATGGGGAAGGAAGAGGTTGGAGGGATGATGGGGAAGAGTGTTGGAGGGATATGATGGGGAAGGGAAGAGTGTTGGAGGGATATGATGGGGAAGGGAAGAGTGTTGGAGGGACGTGATGGGGAAGGGAAGAGTGTTGGAGGGATATGATGGGGAAGGGAAGAGTGTTGGAGGGACGTGATGGGGAAGGGAAGAGTGTTGGAGGGAAGTGATGGGGAAGGGAAGAGTGTTGGAGGGACGTGATGGGGAAGGGAAGAGTGTTGGAGGGACGTGATGGGGAGGGGAAGAGTGTCGGAGGGACGTGATGGGGAAGGGAAGAGTGAGGAGGTGATGGGAAGGGAAGAGTGTTGGAGGGACGTGATGGGGAAGGGAAGTGTTGGAGGGATATGATGGGGAAGTGAAGAGTGTTGGAGGGATATGATGGGGAAGGGAAGAGTGTTGGAGGGATATGATGGGGAAGGGAAGAGTGTTGGAGGGACGTGATGGGGAAGGGAAGAGTGTTGGAGGGACGTGATGGGGAAGGGAAGAGTGTTGGAGGGATATGATGGGGAAGGGAAGAGTGTTGGAGGGATATGATGGGGAAGGGAAGAGTGTTGGAGGGATATGATGGGGAAGGGAAGAGTGTTGGAGGGATATGATGTGGAAGGGAAGAGTGTGGGAGGTATCTGATTGGGAAGGGAAGAGTGTCGGAGGGATGATGGGAAGGGAAGAGTGTTGGAGGGCGATGATGGGGAAGGGAAGAGTGTTGGAGGGATATGATGGGGAAGGGAAGAGTGTTGGAGGGATATGATGGGGAAGGGAAGAGTGTTGGAGGGATATGATGGGGAAGGGAAGAGTGTTGGAGGGATATGATGGGGAAGGGAAGAGTGTTGGAGGGACGATGGGGAGGGAAGAGTGTTGGATGGATATGATGGGGAAGGGAAGAGTGTTGGAGGGAGTTGATGGGGAAGGGAAGAGTGTTGGAGGGATATGATGGGGAAGGGAAGAGTGTTGGAGGGATAGGATGGGGAAGGGAAGAGGTTGAGGGATATGATGGGGAAGGAAGAGTGTTGAGGGATAAGGATGGGAAGGGAAGAGTGTTGGAGGATATGATGGGGAAGGGAAGAGTGTTGAGGACGGATGAAGGGAAGAGTTGGAGGATATGATGGGGAAGGAAGAGTGTTGGAGGGATATGATGGGAAGGGAAGAGTGTTGGAGGGATATGATGGGGAAGGGAAGAGTGTTGAGGGAGGGATGGGGAAGGAAGAGTGTTGAGGGATATGATGGGGAAGGAAGAGGGAGGGACGATGGGAAGGGAAGATGGGGAAGGGAAGAGTGTTGAGGATATGATGGGAAGGGAAGAGTGTTGGAGGATATGATGGGGAAGGGAAGAGTGGAGGGACGGATGGGGAAGGGAAGAGTGAGGGACGTGATGGGGAAGGAAGAGTGTTGGAGGGACGTGATGGGGAAGGGAAGAGTGTTGGAAGGATATGATGGGGAAGGGAAGAGTGTTGGAGGGATATGATGGGGAAGGGAAGAGTGTTGGAGGGACGTGATGGGGAAGGGAAGAGTGTTGGAGGGATATGATGGGGAAGGGAAGAGTGTTGGAGGGATATGATGGGGAAGGGAAGAGTGTTGGAGGGATATGATGGGGAAGGGAAGAGTGTTGGAGGGATATGATGGGGAAGGGAAGAGTGTTGGAGGGAGTTGATGGGGAAGGGAAGAGTGTTGGAGGGATATGATGGGGAAGGGAAGAGTGTTGGAGGGACGTGATGGGGGAAGGGAAGAGTGTCGGAGGATATGATGGGGAAGGAAGAGTGTTGGAGGGATATGATGGGGAGGAAGAGTGTTGGAGGACGTGATGGGGAAGGGAAGAGGTTGGAGGGACGTGATGGGGAGGGGAGGAGTGTAGTAGGGACGTGATGGGGGAAGGGAAGAGTGTCGGAGGGACGTGATGAGGAAGGGAAGAGTGTCGGAGTGGACTTGATGGGGGAAGGGAAGAGTGTTGGAGGGATTTGATGGGGAAGGGAAGAGTGTTGGAGGGACGTGATGGGGAAGGGAAGAGTGTCGGAGGGACGTGATGGGGAAGGGAAGAGTGTTGGAGGGACGTGATGGGGAAGGGAAGAGTGTCGGAAGGAGGTGATGGGGGAGGGAAGAGTGTCGGAGGGAGGTGATGGGGGAGGGAAGAGTGTTGGAGGGATATGATGGGGAAGGGGAGAATGTTGGAGGGAGGTGATGGGGGAGGGAAGAGTGTGGGAGGGAGATGATGGGGGAGGGAAGAGGCCGGAGGGACGGATGGGGAAGGGAAGAGTGTCGGAGGGACGTGATGGGGAAGGGAAGAGGTCAGAGGGACGTGATGGGGAGGGAAGAGTCAGAGGGACGTGATGGGGAAGGGAAGAGTGTCGGAGGACGTGATGGGGAAGGAAGAAGAGTGGAGGGACGTGATGGGGAGGGAAGAGTGAGAGGGACGTGATGGGGAAGGGAAGAGGTCAGAGGGACGTGATGGGGAGGGAAGAGGTTGAGGGGACGTGATGGGGGAGGGGAAGAGTGTCAGAGGGACGTGAGGGGGAAGGGGAAGAGTGTCAGAGGGACGTGATGGGGGAGGGAAGAGTGTCGGAGGGACGTGATGGGGGAGGGAAGAGTGTCAGAGGGACGTGATGGGAGAGGGGAAGAGTGTCAGAGGGACGTGAGGGGGAGGGGAAGAGTCGCCGGGAGGAACGTGTTGGGGGAGGGAAGAGTGTCGGAGGGACGTGATGGGGGAGGGAAGAGTGTGGAGGGACGTGATGGGGAAGGGAAGAGGTCAGAGGGACGTGATGGAGGAGGGGAAGAGTGTCGGAGTGACGTGATGGAGGAGGGGAAGAGTGTCAGAGGGACGTGATGGGGAAGGGAAGAGTGTCGGAGGGACGTGATGGGGGAAGGGAAGAGTGTCGGACGGACGTGATGGGGAAGGGAAGAGTGTCGGAGGGACGTGATGGGGAGGGGAAGAGTGTTGGAGGGACGTGATGAGGAAGGGAAGAGTGTCGGAGGGACGTGATTGGGAAGGGAAGAGTGTCGGAGGGACGTGATTGGGAAGGAAGAGTGTCGGAGGGACGTGATGGGGAGGAGATGGGGAAGGGAAGAGTGGAGGGACGTGATGGGGAGGGAAGAGTGTCGGAGGGACGTGATGGGGAAGGGAAGAGGCGGAGGGACGTGATGGAGAAGGGAAGAGTGTCGGAGGGACGTGATGGGGGAGGAGAAGAGTGTCGGAGGGACGTGATGGAGAAGGGGAAGAGTGTAGAGGACGGATGGGGGAGGGAAGAGTGTCAGGACGGGATGGGGAAGGGAAGAGGTTGGAGGGACGTGATGGGGAGGAAGAGTGTCGGAGGACGTGTGGTGGAAGGGAAGAGTGTCGGAGGGACGTGATGGGGAAGGGAAGAGATCGGAGGGACGTGATGGAGGAGGGGAAGAGTGTCGGAGGGACGTGATGGGGGAGGGAAGAGTGTCGGAGGGACGTGACGGGGAAGGGAAGAGTGTCGGAGGACGTGATGGGGAAGGGAAGAGTGTTGGAGGGACGATGGGGAAGGGAAGAGGTCGGAGGGACGTGATGGGGAAGGGACGCGTGTTGGTGGGATTTGATGGGGAAGGGAAGAGTGTAGGAGGGACGTGATGGGGAAGGGAAGAGTGTTGGAGGGACGTGATGGGGAAGGGAAGAGTGTCGGAGGGACGTGATGGGGAAGGGAAGAGTGTTGGAGGGACGTGATGGGGAAGGGAAGAGTGTAGGAGGGACGTGATGGGGAAGGGAAGAGTGTCAGAGGGAGGTGATGGGGAAGGGAAGAGTGTTGGAGGGACGTGATGGGGGAGGGGAAGAGTGTAGGAAGGACGTGATGGGGGAGGAGAAGAGTGTCGGAGGGACGTGATGGGGGAGGGGAAGAGTGTAGGAGGGACGTGAAGGGAGAAGGGAAGAGTGTATGAGGGACGTGATGGGGAAGGGAAGAGTGTATGAGGGACGTGATGGGGAAGGGAAGAGTGTCGGAGGGACGTGATGGGGAAGGGAAGAGTGTTGGAGGGACGTGATGGGGAAGGGAAGAGTGTTGGAGGGATATGATGGGGAAGGGAAGAGTGTCGGAGGGACGTGATGGGGAGGGGAAGAGTGTCGGAGGGACGTGATGGGGAAGGGAAGAGTGTTGGAGGGATATGATGGGGAAGGGAAGAGTGTCGGAGGGACGTGATGGGGAAGGGAAGAGTGTCGGAGGGACGTGATGGGGAAGGGAAGAGTGTCGGAGGGACGTGATGGGGAAGGGAAGAGAGAGGGACGGATGGGGAAGGAGGGACGTGATGGGGGAAGGGAAGAGTGTCGGAGGACGTGATGGGGAGGGAAGAGGTTGGAGGGACGTGATGGGGATGGGAAGAGTGTCGGAGGGACGTGATGGGAAAGGGAAGAGTGCCGGAGGGACGTGATGGGGAAGGGAAGAGGTTGAGGGACGGATGGGGAGGGAAGAGGTCGGAGGGACGTTATGGGAGAAAGGAAGAGTGTAGTAGGACGTGATGGGGAAGGGAAGAGTGTCGGAGGGACGTGATGGGGAAGGGAAGAGTGTAGGAGGGACGTGATGGGGAAGGGAAGAGTGTGGAGGGACGTGATGGGGAAGGGAAGAGGTTGAGGACGTGATGGGGAAGGGAAGAGGTCGAGGGACGGATGGGGAAGGGAAGAGTGTCGGAGGGACGTGATGGGAAGGGGAAGAGTGGAGGGACGTGATGGGGGAGGGAAGAGTGTCGGAGGGACGTGATGGGGAAGGAAGAGGTTGGAGGGTCGTGATGGGGAAGGGAAGAGTGTCGGAGGGACGTGATGGGGAACGGAAGAGTGTACGAGGGACGTGATGGGGTGGGGCAGAGTGTTGGAGGGACGATGGGGAGGGGAAGAGTGGAGGGACGTGATGGGGAAGGGAAGAGTGGAGGGACGTGATGGGGAGGGAAGAGTGAGGGAGGGATGGGGGAGGGAAGAGGTCGGAGGGACGTTATGGGTTAGGGAAGAGTGTCGGAGGGACGTGATGGGGAGGGGAAGAGTGTCGGAGGGATATGATGGGGAAGGGAAGAGTGTTGGAGGGACGTGATGGGGAAGGGAAGAGTGGGAGGGACGTGATGGAGAAGGGAAGAGTGTCGGAGGGACGTGAATGGGGAAGGAAGAGTGTCGGAGGGACGTGATGGGGAAGGGGAAGAGGCTGGAGGGACGGATGGGGAAGGGGAAGAGTGGAGGGATGATGGGAAGGGAAGAGTGTCGGAGGGACGATGGGGAAGGGAAGAGTGTCGGAGTGACGTGATGGGGACGGGAAGAGTGTCGGAGGGACGATGGGGAAGGGAAGAGGTCGGAGGGACGTGATGGGGAAGGGAAGAGGTTGAGGGACGAGATGGGGAAGGGAAGAGTGTCGGAGGGAGGTGATGGGGAAGGGAAGAGTGTAGAGGACGTGATGGGGAAGGGAAGAGGTAGGAGGACGTGATGGGGGAGGGAAGAGTGTCGGAGGGACGTGATGGGGAGGGACGAGTGTCGGAGGGACGTGATGGGGAGGGGAAGAGTCGGAGGGACGGGTTGGCGAAGGGAAGAGTGTCGGAGGGACGTGATGGGAAGGGAAGTGTAGGAGGGACGTGATGGGGAAGGGAGGGAAGAGGAGGGACGTGATGGGGAAGGGAAGAGTGTCGGAGGGACGTGATGGGGGAAGGGAAGAGTGTCGGAGGGACGTGATGGGGAACGGAAGAGTCGGAGGGACGTGATGGGGGAGGGAAGAGTGGAGGGACGTGATGGGGAAGGGAAGAGGTCGGAGGGACGTGATGGGGGAGGGAAGAGGTCGAGGGAGGAAGTGAGGGATGGAGGGGAAGGGAAGAGGGAGGGACGTGATGGGGAGGGAAGAGTGAGGGAGGGATGGGGAGGGGAAGAGTGTCGGAGGGACGTGATGGGGAAGGGGAAGAGTGTAGGAGGGACGTGATGGAGGAGGGGAAGAGTGTCGGAGGGACGTGATGGAGAAGGGTGTCGGAGGGACGTGATGGGGGAGGGGAAGAGTGTAGGAGGGACGTGATGGGGAAGGGGAAGAGTGTCGGAGGGACGTGATGGGGAAGGGAAGAGTGTCGGAGGGACGTGATGGGGAAAGGAAGTGTGGGAGGGACGTGATGGAGAAGGGTGTCGGAGGGACGTGATGGGGAAGGGGAAGAGTGTAGGAGGGACGTGATGGGGAAGGGAAGTGTAGGAGGGACGTGATGGGGAGGAGAAGAGGGAGGGACGTGATGGGGAAAGGAAGTGTGGGAGGGACGTGATGAGGGATTGGAAGAGTGTCGGAGGGACGTGATGGGGGAGGGTAAGAGTGTCGGAGGGACGTGATGGGGAAGGGAAGAGTGTAGGAGGGACGTGATGGGGAAGGGAAGAGTGGAGGGACGTGGATGGGGAGGGAAGAGTGTCGGAGGGACGTGGATGGGGAAGGGAAGAGTGTCGGAGGGACGTGATGGGAAGGGAAGAGTGTCGGAGGACGTGATGGGGAAGGGAAGAGGTCGAGGGGACGTGATGGGGAGGGGAAGAGGTTGGAGGGACGTGGATGGGGGAAGGGAAGAGTGAGGGACGGATGGGGAAGGGAAGAGGTCGGAGGGACGTGATGGGAAAGGGAGGAGTGTCGGAGGGACGTGATGGGGAAGGGAAGAGGTTGAGGGACGATGGGGAAGGAAGAGTGTCGAGGGACGTGATGGGGAAGGGAAGAGTGTGAGGGACGGATGGGGAGGGAAGAGGGGAGGGATGATGGGGAAGGGGAAGAGTGTCGGAGGGACGTGATGGGGGAGGGAAGAGTGTCGAGGGACGGATGGGGAAGGGAAGAGTGTGGAGGGACGGGATGGGGAAGGAAGAGTGTCGGAGGGACGTGATGGGGAGGGAAGAGGTCGGAGGGACGGATGGGGAGGGGAAGAGTGGAGGGACGTGATGGGGAAGGGAAGAGTGGAGGGACGGGATGGGGAGGAAGAGTGTCGGAGGGACGGATGGGGGAGGGAAGAGGTCGGGAGGGACGTGATGGGGAGGGGAAGAGGTCGGAGGACGTGATGGGGGAGGGAAGAGGTTGGAGGGACGTGATGGTGAAGGGAAGAGTGTCGGAGGGACGTGATGGGGAAGGGAAGAGTGAGGAGGACGTGATGGGGAAGGGGAAGAGGTCGGAGGGACGTGATGGGGAGAAGAGGTTGAGGGACGTGATGGGGAGGGAAGAGGTCGGAGGGACGTGATGGGGGAGGGAAGAGGTTGGAGGGACGGATGGGGAAGGGGAAGAGGTCGAGGGACGTGATGGGGAAGGGAAGAGATCGGAGGGACGTGATGGGGGAGGGAAGAGGTCGGAGGGACGTGATGGGGAGGGAAGAGGTCGGAGGGACGTGATGGGGAGGGAAGAGTGTCGGAGGGATGATGGGGAGGGGAAGAGGTCAGAGGGACGTGATGGGGGAGGGAAGAGTGTCGAGGACGTGATGAGGAAGGGGAAGAGTGTCGGAGGGACGTGATGGGGAATGGAAGTGTAAGAGGGACGTCATGGGGGAGGGGAAGAGTGTAGGAGGGACGTGATGGGGAAGGGAAGAGTGTAGGAGGGACGTGATGGGGAAGGGGAAGAGTGTCGGAGGGACGTGATGGGGAAGGGAAGAGTGTCGGAGGGACGGGATGGGGAAGGGAAGAGGCCGGAGGGACGTGATGGGGAAGGGGAAGAGTGAGAGGGACGTGATGGGGAGGGAAGAGGCCGGAGGGACGTGATGGGGAGGGAAGAGGTAGGAGGGACGTGATGGGGAAGGGAAGAGTGTCGGAGGGACGTGATGGGGAGGGAAGAGTGGAGGGACGGATGGGGATGGGGAAGGAAGAGTGTCGGAGGGACGTGATGGGGAGGGAAGAGTGCGGAGGGACGTGATGGGGAAGGGAAGAGGTTGGAGGACGTGATGGGAAGAGTGTAGGAGGGACGTGATGGGGAAGGGAAGAGTGTAGGAGGGACGTGATGGGGAGGGGAAGAGTGTAGGAGGGACGTGATGGGGAAGGGAAGAGTGTAGGAGGGACGTGATGGGGAAGGGAAGAGTGTCGGAGGGACGTGATGGGGAAGGGAAGAGTGTCGGAGGGACGTGATGGGGAAGGGAAGAGTGCCGGAGGGACGTGATGGGGGAGGGGAAGAGGAGGGACGTGATGGGAAGGGAAGAGTGTTGGAGGACGTGATGGGGAAGGGAAGAGTGTTGGAGGACGTGATGAGGAAGGGAAGAGTGTCGGAGGGACGTGATGGGGAAGGGGAAGAGTGTCGGAGGGACGTGATGGGGAAGGGAAGAGTGTCGGAGGGACGTGATGGGGAGGGGAAGAGTGTAGGAGGGACGTGATGGGGAGGAGAAGAGTGTCGGAGGGAGGTGATGGGGGAAGGGAAGAGTGTTGGAGGGACGTGATGGGGGAAGGGAAGAGTGTCGGAGGGACGTGATGAGGAAGGGAAGAGTGTCGGAGGGATATGATGGGGAAGGGAAGAGGGAGGGACGTGATGGGGAAGGGGAAGAGTGCCGGAGGGACGTGCTGGGGACGGGAAGAGTGTCGGAGGGACGTGATGGGGAAGGGAAGAGTGTAGGAGGGACGTGATGGGGAAGGGAAGAGTGTCGGAGGGACGTGATGGGGAAGGGAAGAGTGTCGGAGGGACGTGATGGGGAAGGGAAGAGTGTCGGAGGGACGTGATGGGGAAGGGAAGAGTGTCGGAGGGACGTGATGGGGAAGGGAAGAGTGTCGGAGGGACGTGATGGGGAAGGGAAGAGGTGGGAGGGGTGATGGGGAGGGAAGAGGTAGGAGGGACGTGATGGGGAAAGGAAGAGTGTCGGAGGGACGTGATGGGGAGGGGAAGAGGTCGGAGGGACGTGATGGGGAAGGCAAGAGTGTCGGAGGGACGTGATGGGGGAGGAGGAAGAGTGTAGAGGGATGGGGTTGTGAAGAGTGTTGGAGGGACGTGATGGGGAAGGGAAGAGTGTTGGAGGGACGTGATGGGGAAGGGAAGAGTGTAGGAGGGACGTGATGGGGAAGGGAAGAGTGTCGGAGGGACGTGATGGGGAAGGGAGGAGTGTCAGAGGGAGGTGATGGGGATGAGAAGAGTGTAGGAGGGACGTGATGGGGAAGGGAAGTGTCGGAGGGACGTGATGGGGGAAGGGAATAGTGTCGGAGGGACATGATGGGGAAGGGAAGTGTACACAAAGAAACACAAAGGAAGAACAAACAACAGCAGACCTGCTGGTCCTTACGAGGTTGTTTGTGACAAGCTACACTAACTATCTAATCAAAGGTGGAAGATGAAGGACAGCAAAGGCAGAAGGCTCTCCCACCCCCTATCCCTCCAGCCAAAGCTGGCAGGAAAGGAAAAAAAGAACCATGCAGCATGGAAAACTGCATGGAATTTATGTGAAAGAGGAAAGAACTACTATTACTGCTACCACTAACCGGGCGATAAAAGCGGACAAGGACACCAGTATTCGAAAAGAGCTTAACGTTATTACGACAATGGTAATATCTCTTTGCTGGTTGGATTCAAAATACTTGTCTAATCTATTCCTGAAGGTCGTAACTGTTGTACTATCAACGACATCACAAGGTAGAGAGTTCCAAACATTAACAACTCCGATTGAAGAAGTGTTTAGCTTCGTGCGACGAGAATCTTTACCACTTATCTTCAAAATTGTGATTTCTTCTTGTTCTATTTGATCGATTAATTGTAAAGTAATCTTCCGCATTAATACCTTTGAACATTTTAAACACTTCTATTAGATCGCTCGCATTTTTCGTTTTGATAGGCTGAATAATTTACTTTTTAAGCCTTTGTTCATATGACAAATTTCTCAACCTAGAATCATCTTTGTTACTCTTCGTTGGACGTTCCAACTTTTCTATGTCTTTTCTGTAGTAGGGAGACCAAAACTGTACACAGTACTCTAGACGGGGTCGAACCAACGAATTATACAGTTTTAATATTACTTTTTCCGATTTATTATTAAAGACTCGTCCGATGAAGCCAACCAATTTGTTTGCAGTTTTAACTACCTCTGAACAATGCTGACTGCTTTAAATCGCTTGATATAGTGATTCCAAGATCCTTTTCTTTACTTACTGCAGAAAGTTGGCCATTCATTACGTACCGAACGCGATTGTTATTTTTCCGATGTGCAACACTTTACATTTGTCAACGTTAAATTTAATTTGCCATTGATTGTCTAACGTGCAAGTCGATCTATATCTGATTGTAAGCTAAGCTTCGTCGAGTGTCGCAGATTACTTACTAGTAATTTTGTGTTATCAGCAAATTTTGAAACTTTGCAAGTGAGCCCATCATCGATATCATTAATATAAATTAAGAAGAGCATGGGGCCAAGCACTGATCCTTGAGGTACGCCGCTTTTGACATCGAGCCAGTTAGATGTAACACCGTTTAGAACTACTCTCTGTTTCCGCTCAGAGAGCCAGTCCGCAAGCCAATTGTGAATGTTACCCGAGATACCGTGCGCCAGTAGTTTGCTGAGCAATCGTTGGTGGGGGACCTTATCAAATGCCTTTTGAAAATCCAGATATATGATATCTACTGATCTGCTTTCATCGAACACCTCAAAAATATAGTGAAAAAAATCAAGTAAGTTAGTCAAACACGAACGTTTACAACGGAAGCCATGTTGCGAATTATTTATTATCTTATTTTCTTCGAAGAATTTCACCATATTGTCGCGAATGATAGTCTCCATTAACTTACAAACAATAGATGTCAGGCTAATTGGTCGATAGTTTCCTGGATGAGACTTGTCCCCCTTTTTGAAAATTGGTGTGACATTTGCAAGTTTCAATCCAAACAGAACTTTTCCAGCTGTTAAAGATTTATTGAATAGGATGGAGAGCGGTTTACAAATTTGGTGTTTGATTTCTTTTAAGACCTTAGGGTAATTTGTCTGGACCAGAGGCTTTACTTTTAATCTTTTCAATTTTGCGTAAAATGTCACTTTCTACGATGAGCACGCCACTTAACATCTTTTCGGCCCTTCTAACCTCCGGCGGTTGAAGTGATAAACAATCTTCGTCGGTAAATACGAATGATGGGGGAGGGGAAGAGTGTCGGAGGGACATGATGGGGAAGGGAAGTGTAGGAGGGACGTGATGGGGGAGAGGAAAATTGTCGAAGGGACGTGATGGGGGAGGGAAGAGTGTAGGAGGGACGTGATGGGGGAGGGAAGTGTAGGAGGGACGTGATGGGGGAGAGGAAAATTGTCGAAGGGACGTGATGGGGAGGGAAGAGTGTAGGAGCGTCGTGTTGGGGAGGGGAAGAGTAGGAGGGACGTGATGGGGAGGAAGTGTAGGGAGGGACGTGATGGGGAGAGGAAATTGTCGAAAGGACGTGATGGGGAGGGAGGGAAGAGTGTAGGAGGGACGTGATGGGGGAGGGAAGAGTGTAGGAGGGACGTGATGGGGAAGGGAAGAGTATCGGAGGGATATGATGGGGGAGGGAAGATTGTAGGAGGGACGTGATGGGGGAGGGGAAGAGTGTTGGAGGGATATGATGGGGGAGAGGAAGAGTGTAAGAGGGACGTGATGGGGGAAGGGAAGAGTGTCGGAGGGACATGATGGGGAAGGGAAGTGTAGGAGGGATGTGATGGGGGAGAGGAAGAGTGTAGGAGGGACGTGATGGGGGAGGAAAAGAGTGTCGAAGGGACATGATGAGGAAGGGAAGTGTAAGAGGGATATGATGGGGGAGAGGAAGAGTGTAAGAGGGACGTGATTGGGGAGGGGAAGAGTGTCGGAGGGACATGATGGGGAAGGGAAGTGTAGGAGGGATATGATGGGGGAGAGGAAGAGTGTAAGAGGGACGTGATGGGGGAGGGGAAGAGTGTCGGAGGGACATGATGGGGAAGGGAAGTGTAGGAGGGATGTGATGGGGGAGAGGAAAATTGTCGAAGGGGCGTGATGGGGGAGAGGAAAATTGTCGAAGGGACGTGATGGGGGAGAGGAAAATTGTCGAAGTGACGTGATGGGGGAGAGGAAAATTGTCGAAGGACGTGATGGGGAGAGGAAATTGTCGAAGGGATGGATGGGGAGAGGAAAATTGTCTGAGGGACGTGATGGGGAAGATGAAGAGTGTAGGAGGGACGTGATGGGGAAGGGAAGAGTATCGGAGGGATATGATGGGGGAGGGAAGATTGTAGGAGGGACGTGATGGGGAGAGAGGAGTGTAAGAGGGACGTGATGGGGGAGAGGAAATGTAGAAGGGACGTGATGGGGAGAGGAAGAGTGTAAGAGGGACGTGATGGGGAGAGAGAAATGTAGAAGGGACGTGATGGGGGAGAGGAAGAGTGTAAGAGGGACGTGATGGGGGAGGGGAAGAGTGTCGAAGAGACGTGATGGGGGAGAGGAAGAGTGTAAGAGGGACGTGATAGGGGAGAGGAAGAGTGTCGGAGGGACGTGATGGGGGAGGGGAAGAGTGTCAGAGTGGTGTGATGGGGGAGGGGAGGAGTGTCGGAGGGATGTGATAGGGGAGGGGAGGAGTGTCGGAGGGGCGTGTTGTGGGAGGGGAGGATTGTCGGAGGGTGTGATGGGGAGGGAGGAGTGTCGGAGGACGTGATGGGGAGGAGGAGTGTCGGAGGGACGTGATGGGGAGGGGAGGAGTGTCGGAGGGACGTGATGGGGGAGGGGAGGAGTGTCGGAGGGTCGTTATAAGGGAGAAAAAGAAAGTTGGAAAGTTTTGTTTAGTGGGCTAATGATCTCCAAGCTATGATATATGATTATATGTCGGGAAAATAAATATGGGTGGAGGTACCTCTTATGTAGTAATTAAGAAAAAGTAGTAGTAGTAGTAGTAGTAGTAGTAGTAGTAGTAGTAGTAGTAGTAGTAGTAGTAGAAGTAGTAGTAGTAGTAGTAGTAGTAGTAGTTGTAACAGTAGCAGTAGTAGTAGTAGTAGTAGTAGTAGTTGTAACAGTAGCAGTAGTAGTAGTAGTAGTAGTAGTAGTAGTAGTAGTAGCATCAGTAGTGGTAGGAGTGGTGGTGGTGGTAGTAACTCGAACATCACCAAAGAGAGAAATATAAGTATGACTGACCTTTCTGTCGCGTCCTTGCATGGTAATTCTGGGCTGTTCTACTCTTGTGCCTGTGTGTTTGACTGTCCTTATGCCACGACACTCTGCTGGACGGGAAAACGATCATTAATAAACAGTACCATTGAGGGACAGAGTTAGAAAAGTAGAGGAATGGATTGGATAAGGTGGTCATGACAGTAATTGTAAGGATGGTAATAATGATGATAATAATGAGGATAAAAATAATAATGATAATAATAATAATAATAATAATAATAATAATAATAATAATAATAATAATAATAATAATAATAATAAAATTAGTTACAAAACAGAAAACTAAATAACACACACACACACACACACACACACACACACACACACTGATGACAAACATACTAACGAAAAGAAATACTGACGAACAAATTTTCTTGTTACTGCCAATGAAAAACAACAGTGACGAAAACAATGTAAAGGACCTGCCTGCCTTTTACAGCGCCTAGGCAAACACTCCATGGCCTGTTTTGTCACTTTACATTATTCTTCTGTGACTTCCAGTAAGTTATAACACACTGACTAAATTTAAAACAATAATAAAATAAACATCAAAAGTCTCCTAAGCCATACAAATACAACAGCTGCATCACCTACCATTTATGAATTTCACAATTTATTATAACATAGCCTATACTCACTAAATCTCTCTCTCTCCACTTCCTTCAACTTAATATTCACTAAAGTGGTAATGCAAAGTCTTGGTGGCATTTGATTTAATACAGTTTCACCTAGACTTGGCAATAGTCTCTGTAAATCTATGTAAACACTTCAGTTCAAGGTTGGCGCGGTGCTCGTCGGGTCAAAGATGGCGCCCTTCAGCATTATGCAATAGTATTTATAGTTGTAGTGCTAGTAGTAGTAGTAGTAGTAGTAGTAGTAGTAGTTGTTGTTGTTGTAGTGGTGGTACTAGTAGTAGTAGTAGTAGTTATATAAAAATAAAGTTGTAGTAGTAGTAACAGTAGTAGTAGTAGTAGTAGTAGTAGTAGTAGTAGTTTCATCAGTCCACCAACAAAGCGGGAATTTTGATAGATGTGTCACCCTCGCATTCTTAGTTCGTGAATACGTGAAAATCAACTGTTGTGATAGACATTCAAGCAGATTTCTCAATAATATATTTCATGTTTATATGTAAAAAAAAAAAAAAACTCAGCCGTTTGCTTCAATAATAATCTACCATACAAGCACACGAAAAGACAAGCTTGTATCAAATAGCTATATGGGTATAGATAGATAGATAGATAGATAGACAGACCCCGCGTACACCTCCCACCACGAGCCGATTTGCCGTATCGTGATTAATTCGCCGAATGTTCGCCGAATATTCGGGGACATGTCCCCGAATAGTCTTGGCCATTCAGCGAAATGTCCGAATAGTCGGCGACATGTCGGCGACAAATTCGCAAGCAAAATTAAAATTCTAATGGTCAAAATTCGGCGACAATTCGCCAGATACCGCGAACTGGACGCTGATTTTTTGTCTGGGAGATGTCGGAGACATTTCGGCGACAATTCGACGTCCATTTTGCATTCGTGCACATTCGGCGAACGGCCGCGAGTTTTTCATGCAACATGAAACTTTCGTGGCGGTCGTGACCAACTGTCAAAAGTCGCGCGGAGGACGCAGACATGTCCCCGAACGGCCAAGAACAGGCAAGAAAGATGCCGAACTTGTCCGCGACACAGGACGACTTGCATATTCGCGCACATTCGTGAACCAAAATTCAGCAGTGTATTTGGGGCTTTAGGTCCCGTTCACACTGTGCCGACTCTGGGCCACGACTACCCCAAGTCTATATACACCAAGTCAGGTCATACGCAGGTTTGTGGGAGGAGACACGGCCGAGGCGTGGTTTATGCGTGACACTGCTTGGAGACAAACTAGAGAACGTAGAAACAGGGATTTAGAGAATACGAGGGAAGGCGTACTAATCTAAATCAATCATTTCAACATGCCCTCCTCACACCCACACCGCCGTTTGAAGTCACTGAAATTACAATCACGCAATAGCGCAATAAAAGACATATTTTTCATCAGTGGCTTGCCTGAACGCGTTGTGAAAGAAGGCGAGAATACATCCAGAGTGCACATACAGCGCCAACTTTATTATTTAAGCCAGAATTAATGAAGTTTGAATCTGATAACGAGGCTTTATATATGCATATTATCAACACAATTATGGCGATATGAACTCCAAATATGTAAATTCCTCTATTTTATTGAAGAAAACTTGGCCTTGCGCAAATGCAACGAGCGGCGTCCCTTCTGCAGTACATGTTGCGTAAACGCAACTACCGGCATACACATGATACCAATAACAAAGCACTGAAACATCAATGCGAATATACTAGAGAACAAAGTTACTTCCACATAAGAAAAAAATAAAATACATTTCTTGGTACAAACAAAGGGAAATATGTAAACTACACTTTCTGTTGAAAAAAAAAAAAAAATCGTTATAAAACAACGAAAGCTTAGGATAACATTTGATAAAAATAAAGAAAACATAGGATTCATCTGTTCATAAAAAATGAAATATCCGATCACATCCTGATAAGAATAAAACTAGGATATATTTTCACAGGAGTATTCTGGCCTACATGGTATGATACTCTACTGAACACTTTTGGTGCACGTGTACTTTACATTTCTGACATAGTATGTACACTGTCTGACTGTTACATAATTTGCAAGACAACGCCTGGAAGATTCGTTTTCACAACGTGATGTCCAACGTTATCATACCGCATTTGCGCAGACACGCTGCAGCACTTGAGAATTGATCACAATCTTCCTGGATTATCTGGCTTTTTCAAGGTTCTGAAGCCATTCAGTAGCAATGGCACGCGTGAATGATAACAAATCATCTTTCTAACCTCCCTCTCTTGCAAAAATCCAGGCATTTTTTACACATACGTTAATCATGTAACTGACAATTGGGAAGTACCACTTTTTTCCTCGAATGGAAGGCCGATACTGTGCAATGTTTTGAGCTAGTCTATCTACTCCACCCATTTTCTGATTATATTGATGAATGACATTTACCATGGGAGCTTTCATCCGTTTCTTTTGAGAAGCAATATAACGTTCAGCCTTCACTACTGATGATACACCATATTCTGATGATGCAATAGTAACAATACCATTATCATACCAGCGTGCTGCAATTATCTTTGATTCAGTATCACAAAAATGTTCCAGAGATCCTCTTTGTAACTTCATAAACTTTGTAAGGTTACTGAATGGGCACTTTTCGATCCGTTTTTTTCTTAGCGTACCTGGAGCATCATGACCCATGCTCTTGATTTTTTTTCTAAAAGTTTGAGTGATGTGAAAATGTTATCAAAATAAAGGCATAACTTCTTTGTTGGATAATATTTTTGCATCACTTCAAAACCATCAAGAACAACTTTTCCACCAAGACCATAAAATGTGTCAGATTTATCTTTAGCACCATCTTTGCCTTGGTAAACAGATATATCAAAGGCATAACCATTTGGATCAGCTGCTACCCATGCTTTATAGCCCCACCGCACAGGCTCTCCTCGAATGAACTGCTTACCCGGGTGCCTTCCAAAATATGGTATCATTGACTCATCAATAAATAAGTTACCTGGTCCAAATACTTCCCCATACTTGAGAAAATTATCATTCAAGATTTCCAAGAGCGGACGGACTTTGGCATACTTATCATTTTTCGGCAGCTTTGTGTTGTCTGCAGCATGGAAAAACTTCATTATTTCATCAAAGCGATCCCGACGCCTGGAGCCAGCAATGAGCTCACTGTACACATCTGGTTGCTTCTGCCAGTACAATCTGCGACGTGGAACGCAGCAGTAACCTGACACCAACAAAATTCCTATGAAAGTTTTCATTTCATCACATTTTAAAGAAAATGAATGGAGTAACTTGGATACATTTTTATGAAGCACTACAATTTTTTTTAGAAACTGCTGAGAGGCAGCTAAGGCAAAAGTTAAAACGACAACACAAAAAACACTAAGCGCTATCAGGACAAAAAAAAAAAAGAACGAGAGGCCAGAAGAGACGTCACCCTCGGGTAGAGAGGTTGAGAGGTGCCTTGACACTCTCTTCAATGTGAAATCCTCTTGCATACAAACATGCAGATATAATAGTCCTTGGGCCAGGACCCTCAAATTCACGAATCGGTACCATCCGGGGTGACCAAATCTTATTGGTATTTTTCACTTGCTACATGTCTCTAGTTTATGTTCTGGTATTATAGCCCTGTCAATCTGGTAGCAATCGAGGTTATCACACGCCTCGAAGGTGGCGACCCTTTGGTCCAGTAATATTTTACAAAAAATTGCTGGTTGGTGTAAAGCAAAGCTACAATCTTTATAATTGGCAGAAAGATATCTCAAAGGTATAGATTAAAAGACATAAAATGTTCCTACCTCTGAGGTGGCCTTTTCCTTTTAAGGCACATGACCCCCTTAGAAAGGGGTTTCAAAATTTGTTCTCATATTTGTTCATTTTATCCGAAATGGTACATTGTATGAAAAAAGCTATAGGAAGAAAAAATAAGGAAATTAAACGGCACAAAATCATATCTATGCATTTTTTTATCAAGCTCTTACAGTTTTAGTGCAAAATAAAAGCAAAGTTTGACGACCGCGTTTCATGAAAATATAAAGATAATTACATTTCACAGCCAGAGTTTGTTCAATAACAACAAAAGTACTAAGTTCTTTATAAATACCACAAAATGAATTTGTATAAAGATTATATTCCTCTTCAAATGGTGCACTAGTCCTTCGGTCAAAACCCAAAAATCTCCACTTGGTATCATCTAGGGTAACTAACATGTGTCCCCAATAAATGTTATATTTTTCATTAATTTCTCAAACACAGATGGGGTGCTTTGTAAAACTGCAATTATCTTAATAATGTTTCTTAATGGAAATATGAGTTTTGTATACCTACATTCAAAAAGTTCATGG
>NW_026111942.1:430999-488499 GCF_024679095.1 Eriocheir sinensis
TTAAAAATGGTCGAGGTAAACACTTAACACTCTCTCTCTCTCTCTCTCTCTCTCTCTCTCTCTCTCTCTCTCTCTCTCTCTCTCTCTCTCTCTCTCTCTCTCTCTCTCTCTCTTCGTGAAGGAAAACAAGGGAAAGAAGAAAAGCAAGAAAGGAGAATAGAATATATAGGTAAATTATACGAGAGAGAGAGAGAGAGAGAGAGAGAGAGAGATAAATATATAAAAAGAGATAAATAAGATTATTAAGAGAGAGAGAGAGAGAGAGAGAGAGAGAGAGAGAGAGAGAGAGAGAGAGAGAGAGAGAGAGAGAGAGAGAGAGAGAAATAAATATATAAATAACGAGAGGAAAGGAAGAACTGGAATAAAGAGAGAGAGAGAGAGAGAGAGAGAGAGAGAGAAAGCAACGGACAGCTGTATTGGGGTTAAGAGGGCACACCTCCAAGGTCAGGAGGAGGCGCCTCCTTCCTTCCTTTCCCATCCCTTCCTCCCATTCCTCTCCTTTCCTTACCTTTTTTCCTTTCCTTTCCTTCCCAACCCTTCCTTCCCTACTCCTCCTTCCATTCCTTTCCTTTCCCTACCCTTTTTTTCCCGATCCCTTCCCGTCCCATCCCTTTCCATCCCTTCCTTCCTTTCTCATCCCTTCCTTCCATTCCGTTTCCTTTCCTTCCTTCCTATATCATCCCATCTGTTCCATTCCTTCCCAACCTTATACCCTTGCCTTCCTAACCCTTCCCTACCTTTCCTTCCTGACCCTTTTCTTCACTCTCCTTTCCTTCCTCTCCCATCCCTGCCTTTCCTTTTCCTCCCTTCTCATCACTCCCTTCCCTACCCTTCCCATCCGTTCCCTACCCCTCACGTCCCTTCCTTCCTTCCCTTCTCCACCTATCCCAACTCATAAATACCTTCCCTTTCCATTGCTTCCCTTCCCTTTCCATCCCTTCCCTTCTCATCCCATTCCTTACTTCCTCTCCCATCCCATTCATTCCCTTCTCTTCCCAACCCTTCCTTTCTCAACCTTTCCCTACCATTCCCTTACTAACCCTTCATTTTCGTTTCATTCTCTTCCCTTCCTCTCTCTCTCTCTCTCTCTCTCTCTCTCTCTCTCTCTCTCTCTCTCTCTCTCTCTCTCTCTCTCTCTCTCGTCCCGACAAACCGTTACGCTCTAGCCAATGTCATGAACACACACACTTTTGTCTATTTTTAGCTCTCCCAAACCACCTCCCTCCCTCTCCCCCCTATTTAATTAGTAGGGGAGAGCGGTGATGATTCGGAGAGTGGGATGGTCCGGCCATAGCACTTATTGTAAAGTGTATGGGACTGAGTGCCGCGAGATTTTGTGTGAATGTGCAAAACTTTGTTGCCTTGGCCCACAAAGGGACAGCCACGCCCTCAGAGCTGTTATTTTCGATGCAAGTCCTATTTTATGTTTTTTTGCATCTCATATGTAATATTGTCAGGGTGTATCGTAAGCTCTCGCTTCAAAAACGTGCCAATTAGCGAGATGTAAATTATTTCGGTGACGCAGCGATGCCCGGCGAAGGTGTTGCCGTGTATCACCCGTGAAGCCTCGTGCTGGAAAAGGAGTGTGGCCACACATTTGCTTTTTATAGAGTCGTGATGATTCGGACGGTTGATTTTTTCATGATTTTTGTTAAATTTATATCAATTTAAACATTATAGGTGTTGCAACGATTATAAAAAGGTTAATTTGGTTGATTTATATTCAGGTATTATGCTTGTGAAAAGAGAAGGAAGACATAATACCAAAATTTTTGAGATATTTCTTGTAGCTCTTTTATTTTTTCCCCTCTAAATATTGAGAGGATACTTTTGTCCTTATACAAATGTTTTGTAGAAGATATAATCTTGTTTATTAGCCAATCAAGCTTAAGTTATATTAATATTATGGCGAGTATTGTGAGTGTCCGTACCACCCACCTCCCTGGCCGAACCATTACCACGGGTGGGGATGGCTCGCACGATTTAGAGACTTGTCTCTCGTCGCCTACATCTGAAAACTGGAAATAGCTACGAGCGTCATATTAGCAGCCTAAAGAGCCAGATGATGGAGGAACATTTTGAGATCAACAAAATTACACTACTTCTTAAACTTCTTCTAAAAATATTTTTCTAAAAAGAGTAAGGGATAGAAAGAAAGGAAGAAAAGGAAACATAATGGAGGAGATAAAAAGAAAAAGAGAAAGGAAGAAGAGAAAAATACGAAGGGAAGAATTAAAGAGGAGAGAAAGGATAAGAAAGGAAGGAAGCGAAACATAAGAGAAGGAGAGGAAGAGAAACGGAAAAGACAGAGAAAAGAGAAAAACGATGCCATAATTAAGGTCTGATTATATTCCCTTTATATTTAAACTAACTTAATATTCCTTGATTCAACCTTAAAAGTCATAATAAAAGATAATTAAGAGAAAAAATACATATAAAAATGAACCGCTAGAACGAAGAGCGGGATAGGAACGGAGGAAAAGAAGAGAAAGGAAGGAAGAAGAAAGGCAGAAAGAAAGGAGGAGAAAGAGAAAGAGAGAAAGGAAGAAAGAAGAGAAAAAAATAGAACCGCTAGAACGAAGAGAGAGATACGAACGGAGGAAAAGAAGAAAAAGGATGAAAAAAAGAAAGAGAAAGGAAGATAAGGAGACAAAAGAGGAAGAGAAAAGGCAAAGAGAAAGAAAGAAAAGAGGAAGAGACAAAAGAAAAAGGAAAAAGGAAACCGCTAGAACGAAGAGAGATACGAACGGAGGATAAGAAGAAAAGGGATGAAAAAAGAAAGAGCAAGGAAGATAAGGAGACAAAAGAGGAAGAGAAAAGGCGAAGAGAAAGAAAGAAAAGATGAAGAGACAAGGGAAAAGAAAAAAAGGAGCCGCTAGAACGCGTCGACTCGGTTTGTTTACGTTTTGCCGCGGGGAGTTGCACGTGTGGGCGGCGTTCAAAAAGATTTACGTTTATTTCACGTTCCTGACCTCGCCCGCCTATAAAAGTAAGTAGGCCTATGGGAGAGACCTTGGGGCATCGGTAAGCTTATAGTAGGGGGGTCTAGTGAAGGGGTAGGCCTATAAATATGGGTCCTAGGTGAGAGTAAGGTAAGATTTTCTACGTTACTCTCTTCCTTCCTCCTCCTCCTCCTCCTCTTCCTCTCTCTTCCCTCTTCCTGCAGACCTTAAATTTGAGTGTAAGGTCAAGTTTAGGGTTTATGCTATAGCTGCTACTACTACTATAGGTGCGCGTCGCCTCAGAGCTCATCTTTGTCACATCCTGCGTTGTAACAGGGCGGGCGTGACATCGGAGTTACCACAGTGTGCCTTCCCCAGGTCCTCGTTGCTCCAGGGCGTAGCTCCGTTACCCTGGGGGGCCTATGGGGGTGCGGGGTACAGGCACCCATCGCTCCGGGACACCTTGCCTCAGTGCTCATCTCTGTCAAATTAAAGACTCAAGAGGTAAGCTTGTGACAGGTGAAGTTTGGGGTCTAGAGCATAGCTACTCATTGCCTTGGTGCTCATCTCTGTCACATTGGGTTACCACAGTGTGTTCCTTACCCAGGGGTCCTGAGGTACACCTATGGAAGGATGAACAGCTCAATACTAAGTTACATGAAGAGAGAAGGAAGGAAGTGAAAAAAAGGTTTAATATATAAACAGATGATTGAAATAGCATTCAATTAATAAGACTGACTCTGCAAAATATTTAGGAAAGCGTGCACAGCCACCTCTGGCCAAGTTAATGCTTACAACATGGATTATTTTTAGTGCCTGAATGCAGTGCATTAACAAGGGACTTCCTAGAAATAGAAGGGGGTTGAGAGGGAGCAAAGTCCCCCTGTTCGCTAGGTTACGTAAAGTAAGGCTTGGTTAGTTTAAATATACTGGGCAGGCAGCGAGGGGTGGCGGGAATACACAGTGCAGGGCGGGGGACGGGGGTGGCCCACTATGCACGCCGGTGTTGTGAAAAATGCCTCCTGTAGAAATGAGTGGCCCTGGTGTCCACCATGCATGGGGCAATACACAGCAGGAAAACATTAATATGCCTGGTCTTGTTCTGGTTTGTCCACTTTTTTCCTCAATAAGCTTGGGTGTGATTCTAGAGATTTTGGATAAGTAAGTCGCTGGCGTCCAACGCTCACTGGGGGAACACACACACAGCGGCAAAAAACATTAATTTGCCTGGTTTTGTTCTGGTTTGTCCACTTGTTATCTTGGTGAGCACTGAGTTTAATCAGTAAGCAAATTGAACCTCTCTGTCAGCTATGTTGAGGCAGTGGGAGGGATTGAAAAGTCAATCAAATAGTGATATCTGGAAATGATTACTATCTCCATAATAAACAGCATCATATTTTGTCCAGAAATAAGCAGTCAGCATCTCAAAATTAGTAGGCGACCCTCTCATGAATAATCCCACCTGAGGTTTTGTGCCCGGGAGGCCTGGAATGCCTGTAAATATGAGTTGATGGTGGCAGGAATGCATATTCCTGAAGTCTGTACGGGTATGTTCCGCCTACTCTTGAACAGGGCAGGATAGATTAGTTTTTTTTTTTTTTTTTACATCTCCGCCTGTAACTCCGGTAGGCTTTCTTCAGGGGCCTGGATGGTGGTCGGCCCAAGGCTGTCATGGCGCAGGCAATTTTTATAGTGGCGCCAGTTATGCTTGGCTCATGCTGCCCCCTTGAACTCATTCTTGATTCACTGGGCGGTTTCTTCTAGAGTCTGGATTGATGGGTGGCCTTCTGGACAGCATGTGGGTAGTCTGTGGCCACTTGGCGGTTAGGCTATGTAAGGTTAGGTAGGAAGTATTACAGGTAATGTTGAGCGGGAATCACAATGAAAGTATTTTCCAGAATGGCCCGTGGTTAGTTTTCAAGTTACAGCCGAGCGTCTTCACTCAGGAACCACATACCTGCAGAGACTTCAGGAATATGTGGCCCGGCGGTGTGTTTAGGCAGGAAGGCAAGGCAGACAGACTGGTTACATTGATAGCACTGTGTCTCCTGATGCAGGCAATGCTATTTTGTTCCTGGTGGCTCCCCTGTCTCTCTGTTGGCACCTTTTGTTCTTACTTACACTAAATATAAAGTAATAAAGAAGAAAGAAAAGCAAATGTGGTAAATGTATAGTTTAGTTCTGCCGCCTCAAAATATCACCATGATGTGAGAAGGCACACAAAACTAACTTAATAAAGTAATGGTAAATAAATGACAGTAATAATTGATAAATAAATAATTGCTAATGAGTTAAATCTTAGTTATGTCATAAGTGCCATGCCAATTATTATTATCATTATTATTATTATTATCATCATCATCATCATTATTATTATTATTATTATTATTATTATTATTATTATTATTATTATTATTATTATCATTATTATTATCATTATTGAAGGAAAGAATATAAGGTTCTAGCCTTTGGTAATTGTTGCTACTACTCCTACTACTACTACTGTTACTAACTAACCTAAAGTAACCTTGATAGTTTTGTTTTCTCCCTTGAAACAGTGATTGCCCCAAAATAATCATAAAGAAAAAAAGGAAAAAGAAAAGTCAGTCCAGGTATATAAATGTGTAGCATTGTTCAGCCACCTCAGAAAGCCACAACAAAACTAACCTAACCTAACCTGGATAGTTTCGTTCTCTCTCTCTCCTGAATCTCTGAGAAGTTGTGCGTCAGTAAAACAGCCTTGCAAGCCTCCCTGCCTCATGTAACTGCCATGATGGGAAGGTTCACAAAACTAACGTAACCTTACCTGGATACATTTTCTCTCTCTGTCTCTTTAAACTCAGAATTTTGGCATCAGTAACACAGCTTTCCTGCCTCCTGTAACTCATAACACTGCCATGGTGGGAAGGTTCACAAAACTAACGTAACCCAACCTGGATACTTTTTCTCTCTCTTTCTCTTTAAACTCAGAATCTTGGCATCAGTAACACAGCTTTCCTGCCTCCTGTAATGCATAACACTGCCATGGTGGGAAGGTTCACAAAACTAATGTTACCTAACCTGGATAAGTTTTGTTTTCCTTCTCTCTGGAAAATAAACAATTGAAATACCTAAACAGAAATAAAGAAAGATGGCAGTGTGACCCTTCTGGTGTACCATGAACCTAGAGGAAAGTATTATCATTATAACTCTGTGCCCTGTGTCCCCAGCTGTGTGAAGAAGCTGAGCAGCGTCTCCCTGGCCTGGGCGTGGAGTGAGCTGGTCCCTTCATCACCAGCACCATAGACCAGGGGATGAGGTGCTCCTGGCCCTCCGGCACACCCTCCTGGGCAGACCAGAGGATGTCCACTGTGCTGGTGAGTGGCCTGACCCTTGCATCTCTCTGGGTCATTGTGGTGCTCCAAACTTGCTCTTTTTCTGTGGCCTGACCCTTGCATCTCTCTGGGTCATTGCAGTGCTCCAAACTTGCTCTTTTTCTGTGGCCTGACCCTTGCATCTCTCTGGGTCATTGTAGTGCTCCAAACTTGCTCTTTTTCTGTGGCCTGACCCTTGCATCTCTCTGGGTCATTGTAGTGCTCCAAACTTGCTCTTTTTCTGTGGCCTGACCCTTGCATCTCTCTGGGTCATTGTAGTGCTCCAAACTTGCTCTTTTTCTGTGGCCTGACCCTTGCATCTCTCTGGGTCATTGTAGTGCTCCAAACTTGCTCTTTTTCTGTGGCCTGACCCTTGCATCTCTCTGGGTCATTGCAGTGCTACAAACTTGCTCTTTTTCTGTGGCCTGACCCTTGCATCTCTCTGGGTCATCATGGGTCATTTCAATTTCAATTGCATATTTTTTCATTGTTCTATTTATTCTCTCTCTCTCTCTCTCTCTCTCTCTCTCTCTCTCTCTCTCTCTCTCTCTCTCTCTCTCTCTCTCTCTCTCTCTCTCTTCCCCTTAAAAACAAGCTTGACCAACACTTCCTTCACCTCAGTATTCACTAAAGTAGAAATGCAAAGTCTTGGTGCCATTTGATTAATATAATTTCACTCAGGGCAGGTTTAAGGGCAGACCGCCCAGTGTGGACCATAAGTTGTGTGTTTGTGGTTTGAATATCTGTGTAAATCTCTCTCTCCCTGAGATCAGCAGCAGCAGCAGGCAAGGTCAAGGAGGGTAAGGTCAAGGACTTCTGCCAAAATGTGTGACCCCAGCATGCAGTAAACTGTGATAAGGAACAATGTTTTGCCCTGTGTGTGTGTGTGCGTGTGTGTGTGTGTATTTACCTAGTTGTAGTTTTACAGGGCCTGGGCTTACGCTCGTGTGGTCCCGTCTCCGTATCTATAATTATCCAACTTTTCCTTGAAACTTTGCACACTCTTCGCCGATACTATTTCTTCACTTAATCTGTTCCAAACCTCTATATTTCTTTGTGGGAAGCTATATTTCTTTATGTCTCTTGAGCATCTTCCCTTCCTCAACTTTTTACTATGTCCTCTAGTATTCCTGCTGGAAGGTTCCTCTCTTAGTAGCAATTTCTCGTTATCTACTTCTTCCATTTTACTCAATAGCCTATATATTTGTATTAGGTTTCCTCTTTCTCTTCTTCCAGTGTTGGCAAGTCCATTTCCTTTAGTCTCTCTTCATATGTCAGTCCCTCCAGTTCTGGAACCATTTTTGTTGCCATCCTCTGTATTCTTTCTAGTTTTACTATGTGTTTCTTCATATGTGGAGACCACACTGTTTCCGCGTATTCTAGTTTAGGTCTGATCATAGCAGTTATTAATTTTTTCATAATTTCTTTGTCCATATAGTGGAATGCTATACCTATATTTCTCACCATGTTATATGTATCACCGAAGATCCGATTTATATGACTTCCTGGTTCCATATAATCTTGCATTATTACTCCCAGGTCTCTCTCGTCATTTACTTTCTTTAATATTTCACCATCTCTCATTTTATATGTGTGTTTGTCTGTGTGTGTATTTAGCTATTAGTAGTCTAGGTGGCCCGAGCTAAGCTCTAGTAGTCCTGTCTCCATGTCTACATTCATCCAGCCTTTCGTTCATTTGCTGGACACTGCTTGCCTCCACCACCTCTTCCTGCAAGCTGTTCCATGTGTTAACACTTCTATGTGGAAAACTATACCTACTTTTTCAAGTCACTCAAACAGGTTCCTTTATGAAGTTTCTTTCCATGTCCTCTCAGCCCCTGCGTTCTGGCAGTAGAGAAGAGATCATCTCTATCCACCTCATCAAACTTATTTACCAACTTATACAGTGTGATCAGATCTCCTCTCTCCCTTCTTTGTTCCAGTGTCGTCAAGTCCATCTCCCTCAGTCTGTCTTCATGCGTCATATTCCAGAGTTCTGGGACCATTTTAGTTGCAATTCTATATCATTTATTTGTCTGTAAAATGGAATGAACTTGAGAATGTAAGGAGTCTGCAAGAGGCTGGTTGGCCTATACAAGGCAGCTCCTGTTATATTTTGCATCTTGTAGGTTTTTCCAAACAGCTTGTTTATGTGCTTTTCTGGGGATAGTGTGTCTTGCATCGTTACTCCCAAATCCTTTTCTTCATGTACCACCTTTAAGTTGTCTCCTCCCATCCTGTATGTTTTCCTCAGTCTTTTTTTACTTTGCCCCATTTCCATAACATGGCATTTGTTTGCATTAAATTCCACCTCCCATAACTGGCTCCATCTGCACACCCTGTCCAAGTCTTTTTGCAGCTCCTCACAGTCTTCCTCCGTCCTCACTTTTCTCATTAACTTTGCATCGTCTGCAAAAAGGCTCATACAACTTTTTATACCCATCGGCATATCATTAATATATATCATGAACATTATTGGTGCCAGAACTGAGCCTTGAGGAACTCCACTCTCTACTCTCCTCCAATTTGATTTCTCTAATCACCGTCCTCATTTCTCTTCCCGTTAGTAATCCTTCATCCACTCTATAACCTTTCCGCCCATTCCTCCCCACTGCTGTAGTTTCCAGGTTAACCTTTTGTGCATAACCTTGTCAAAATCTTTTTTCAAATTGAGATACACACAATCAGCCCACCCTTCTCTTTCTTGCACCAGCTGTCTGTTGCTCTTGAGTAGAAACACAGTAAGCTGGTGACACACAATTTCCCTTTTTTAGATCCAAACTGTCCTTCATTTATCATGTTTTCCTTTTCTAAATGATCAGCCCATTGTTTTTTATTATACTTTCACAAATCTTGCACATTACACTTGTCAAAGAGACTGGCCTATAATTTAGTGGTTCAGTTTTATCTCCACTTTTATAAATTGGTACAATGTTCGCTCTCTTCCACTCTAAGGGCACTTTTCCTGTATTCATAGAGCATGTTATTATGTCATGAAGTGGCTCCAGTAATTCATTTCTACACTTTTAGCACTTGACCGGAGATGTCATCCGGTCCCGTAGCTTTCCTTCCCTCTAAGGTTTTCATCAGCTGCAACAGTTCCCCTTTCTCAACCTTTACAAGATTTAATTTCCCTTCATTGCAATTTCCGAGCCCCAGTCAAAGTCAGTTTCTTTCGTAAACACTTCATGAATTTTTTTATTTAATATTTCTGCAATTTCTTTGTCTGTTTCGTAGAATACATTTTTTTCTTTTATCCTTTCCACTCCTTCATTTCTTTTTAACTTCCTGTTCACTAATTTATAAAACATTTTTGGTTCTTCTTTACATATAAAACTATTCTTCTTTCAAATTTAGCTTCCTCCTCTCTCCTTATTTTCACGTAATCATTTCTTGCTTTTTATGTTTGTCCCTATTGTTCTTATTTGGTCTTTTCTTTAATTCCTCCTTGCCTTATTGATATTTCTTCTTGCTGCTCCACACCTCCATCCAAACCATGTTTTCTCTCTTTTAGTTTTTACTGTGTAGTATGGAACATATATCTCTGTTCCTCTGTTGTAAATATTCATAAAAAAGTCATATTTCTCTTGAATATCAGTACTCCTCTTCATATCAGTCCAGTCTACCCCGCCGAAGAGTCTTGAGTCCAACGTAATCTGCCTTAACGTAGTTTTTCCTTATAAGCCTCATCTCAATATTCACATCCTTCCAAAGTTTTCTTATCCAATAGTTCATGGTCACTCTTTCCTAAGGGGCACTCGTGACTGACTCCTTCATCCAACTCCACGTTTTTTGTGAAAATTAGGTCAAGTCTTGATGGTTGGTGATCCCCTCTCAGCCTTGTTTCTCCTTGCACCCACTGCGTCACCAGGTCATCTGTTGCCAGCCTCAATAGTTTACTTCCCCAGGTATTTCCACCACCCTCTCTTGTCTAATTTTCCCATTTCATTTCTCTGCAATTTAAGTCTCCTGTTAATAATACCTTTTTATTATTTTTTATTTCATCTGTCAGTGCCCGTATTGTGTCTTCCAGCATAGTGTTATATCTTGCCTCATTCCAACCTTTGGTTTTAGGGGAGACATTGGCTGTTATTATGTGTATTTACCTAGTTATGGCTTTACAGGGCCTGGGCTTACGCTCGTGTGGTCCCGTCTCCGTATCTGTATTTGTCTAACTTATCCGTAAAGCTTTGCACACTCTTTGCCGATACTACATCCTCACTTAGTCTTTTCCGAACCTCTATATTTCTTTGCGGTAAGCTATTTTTCTTTATGTCTCCCAAGCATCTTCCTCCTAAATTTTTTACTGTGTCCTCTTGTGTTCCTGGTGTTTATTCCTTCTTTTAGTAGTAACTCCTCATTATCTACTTCTTCCATTTTGCTCAATAATTTATAAATTAGTGTTAGGTCTCCCCTTTCCTCTTTGGTCTAGTGTTGGTAGGTCCATTTCCTTTAGTCTTTCCTTTAGTCTCTCCAGCCCTGGAACCATATTTGTTGCCATTCTTTGTATTCTTTCTAGTTTTTTTGTGTTTCTTATGGGGAGACCACACTGCCTCCGCATATACCAATTTTGGCCTAATCACAGTGGTTACTAACTTTTTCTTCATATCCTTATCCATGTAGTGGAATGCTAATCCTATATTTCTCACCATATTATACGTATCACTGAATATTCGATTTACGTGACTTTCAGGCTGTTGATTATCTTGTATTGTCACTCCCAGATCTCTCTCTTCTTGAACTCTCTTTAGCCCGTGTTCTTCGGCTATGGGAAAGCCAAGAGGTGGCCGAGAAATGGCAACATTACACTGCATTTTGAGACTAAGAAAAGAGCATGGAACGTACATCAGAGTACTCCTCTCATGACCATAAAGCCGTTAAAATATTTACTTTTCCTCCATTGTTATGGGCAGTGTTTGTTACAAAACAAGCAGTCGTGACGCGCGGCATCTAGCCGAGAGTCGCTTGTTGTCTACTTTAGAGAATTTAACAAGTGATTACTGTATGGGTAGCTAATTCAGTCTGCCATGACCTTACAACACAACCTGTGACAAATAAGCCCACCTCAAGTTCACTCACCCACCACAATGACCATGCATGGTGGGTTGCACTATGCCGCCACCACCCACAATTAGCTGGAATTAGGGGTTTTGAGTCAAGCCCCAAACGGGGTCCGCCGAAGCTGCCGGGTTAATATTTCTCCATTTCCCATTTTATATGTCCATTTTGGTCTCCCTTCACTCTTTCCCATTTCCATTACATGACATTTCTTCACATTTCATCTCCCATTAAATACTCCATTTCCAAATCTTGTTCAGGTCATCTTAGAGGATTTCACAGTCCTTGCTCCTAATATGTCTTAGCAATTTTGCATCATCTGCAAACAGGCTCATATAACTTTGCCAGAGGTGGCGGTACTGAAAAATCATCAGTGTGGTTGTGGTGGTGCAGTAACTTGAAATTTGATTCTATTGTAAAACTTGCTGGAACTTTTGTTTTGCTCAGTCATGTCTTAAGGATCTTCAATTATTACATTCCCATTGCTCAGTCTTTCCATTGTTTCCCTGTGTGTGATCTTTCCATTTATGAATCTGTAAAACAGTTTGGGTTGTTCCTTGCACCTTCCACAATATCCTTTTCATGTCCCTTCTCTTCTTCCTTCCTTATTTTCATGTATTCATTTCTCGCTACCTTAAAATCTTCTTTATTCCTTTGGTTTTTATTTATTTTCAATCTTTTCCAAGCTTTGTCTCTTTTCTCTTGCCTCAGCACACCTTGCATTAAACCAGTCCTTTTTTCCTTTTTCTTCAGGTTTGTATTCTGGTACAAATTTCATAACCCCTGGTTTATACGCCTCCATGAAAATGTCATACTTTTCTTGCACTTCACTTGTTCTCTTTAACTCATCCCAGTCCAGCTCTCCATAGTACTTCCTGAGGTTTTCCGCATCTGCCTTCCTATAGTTTAACCTGTTTCTTTTATAGGATTCATCCCCTTCACCTCCTTCCTCCTCTGTTACCATCTCTAGGATCATGTGGTCACTCTTACCCAGAGGGCATCCATACCTTAATTCACTCATCAAGTGCATTCCCTTTGTTAACACCAGGTCCAGTCTCGCTCTATATCTTGTGTTTTCCTTCACCCATTGCATCATCAAGTCTGCCATCGTCAATCTTAAAAACCTTTCCCCCCATGCCGTATTACTACCTACACTTTCAGAAATCTCCCAATTTACCTCCTTATACTTAAAATCACCTCCTAGCAGAAGTCTTTTGTTTGTCTTGAGTAGTCTACTTAAACTCTGAATGGTATCCTCAATCATGGCCTCATATTCATCTCTACTCCATGAGCTAGTTCTTGGTGGTACATACGTTGCTATAATCGTCATCCTTTCTCTGTTTTTGTTCTCCAGATTAACACTCACTATTTCTGCCTCTCCTCCATATACGACTGATTTTACTAATACCTCCTTCCTCGTCATTACCACCACTCCTCCACCACCTTTGCCCTTTCTGTCTTTCCTCCATACATTGTAGTTATTATCAAACACTATTTGGATGTCTTCACTTAGTTTAGTTTCTGTTAAGCATACTATCTTGGGCTCCTTTTCCTGTGGGTAGTCTTGTAATTCCAGTTTACTAGATAGTGTCCCGTCTACATTTGTATACACCCATTATTAGTTGCAATCTCGTCTAGCTTCTGTTGTCTTTCGGCTTTTCCCTTATGTACCATTTCCTCGCCCGATCTCCCAAAACTCCCCAAAAAAATACCTCTTTTTTTTTCTTCAGATTTTACATTATTCCTTTCTTTTCCCTCTGCTAGAAGTTTGTTTCATTTCTTCCTTTCTTCTTCCTTTCTATTTTTCTTTATATATATATTTCCTTGCATCCCTCTGTTTCCCTTGACTTAGTTGTCCTGTACAATAATTCCTCTGTTGCCTTCTGTGATCTTAATCTCACTTTAACTGGCCTGGTCTTCCCTTCCATGTAGGGGCCCATCCTATAGATTTCCTCCACCTCCTCCTCAATGTTTTGCCGTTCTTCATCATTTAAGTTCTTAAGTAAGTCTTTTACAGATTTCCGTTCCTCCTTTTCCCTTCTTGGTGTGTATGTTATGTTCCTTTCCTTCATGCCAAACATCAGCACACTCTTGGTCTTGTCTGCCGCCTCTCACACCAGCTCCTCATGTTTCTTCAAGGCCTTAACCACCTCCTTCTCTACCCTTCCTTGTCTTCTTACAATTGTTGTTCGATCACTTCTTTAAAAGGACTACATTTGCTTTTTCATTTTCCACCTTCCAAGTCCTTATTTCACCCAGCACTTCCTCTTATACTGTGTGTGTGTGTGTGTGTGTGTGTGTGTGTCTCTCTCTCTCTCTCTCTCTCTCTCTCTCTCTCTCTCTCTCTCTCTCTCTCTCTCTCTCTCTCTCTCTCTCTCTCTCTCTCTCTCTCTCTCTCTCTCAAAATAACTACTCTATAGTACATAAAAAAAAGTGAGACATTTTTCACTCCTTATATTCTTCTTCTTCTTCTTTTTATTATTATTATTATTATTATTATTATTATTATTATTATTATTATTATTATTATTATTATTATTATTATTATTATCATTATTGTTATTATTATATTAGCCTTGAATTTCTGAGGCAGTTTTTACCTCTCCTCTCCTGTCCCTTCATCTTTTTCTGCTTCTACTTTTTTTCTTCATCTTCTTCCTCCTCTTCATGAATGGTTTTGTTTCCCCTTCTCTTCCTTCCTGTGCTGTGAAATATAAAACAAGTAATGGTTTCTAAGGCACTTTTTTCCCTTCCCTCCTCCTGAACAGCTTCCCTCCACCCTAACACAGCCCTGCCTCCCTTTCCTAAATGTGCTATTTCTGTTTCTGTTTTCTAAGGCAGCGTTTACCTATCCTTCATATTCTCAGGCAATTTTTACTTATCTCTGTGAATTTCTAATACAATTTTTCCCTTCCCTCGTCCTGAGTAGCTTCCCTCCACCCTAACACAGCCCTGCCTCCCTTTCCTAAACTTTCTACTTCTATTTCTGTTTTCTAAGGCAGCATTGACCTTTCCTTGAATTTCTCAGGCAATTTTTACTTATCTCTGTGAATTTCTAATACAATTTTTCCCTTCCCTCTTCCTGAGTAGCTTCCTTCCACCTTACGCAGCCCTGCCTACCTCTCCTAAACTTGCTATTTCTATATCTGTTTCTATTTTCTAAGGCAACGTTTATCAACCCGTGAACTTCTTAGACAATTTTTACTCATCTTGGTCAATTTCTACGGCAATTTTTACTTCTTGAATTTGTAAGGCAATTTTTACTTCTTGAATTTGTAAGGCAATTTTTACTTCTTGAATTTGTAAGGCAATTTTTACTACTTGAATTTGTAAGGCAATTTTTACTTCTTGAATTTGTAAGGCAATTTTTACTTCTTGAATTTGTAAGGCAATTTTTACTTCTTGAATTTGTAAGGCAATTTTTACTTCTTGAATTTGTAAGGCAATTTTTACTTCTTGAATTTGTAAGGCAACTTTTACTTCTTGAATTTGTAAGGCAATTTTTACTTCTTGAATTTGTAAGGCAATTTTTACTTCTTGAATTTGTAAGGCAATTTTTACTTCTTGAATTTGTAAGGCAATTTTTACTTCTTGAATTTGTAAGGCAATTTTTACTTCTTGAATTTGTAAGGCAATTTTTACTACTTGAATTTGTAAGGCAATTTTTACTACTTGAATTTGTAAGGCAATTTTTACTTCCTGAATTTGTAAGGCAATTTTTACTTCCTGAATTTGTAAGGCAATTTTTACTTCCTGAATTTGTAAGGCAATTTTTACTTCCTGAATTTGTAAGGCAATTTTTACTACCCGAATTTGTAAGGCAATTTTTACTTCCTGAATTTGTAAGGCAATTTTTACTTCCTGAATTTGTAAGGCAATTTTTACTTCCTGAATTTGTAAGGCAATTTTTACTTCCTGAATTTGTAAGGCAATTTTTACTTCCTGAATTTGTAAGGCAATTTTTACTTCCTGAATTTGTAGGGTAAATTTTTACCTATTCTTGATTTTCTGAGGCATTTTTTTCCCTATTCCCTTCCTAGATAGCTTGCTTGTTTTAGCTACCTATGAATTTCTACGACAGTTTTTACTTATCTTTGAATTTCTATGACAATTTTTACTTATCTTTGAATCTCTACAACAATTTTTACTTATCTTTGAATTTCTACGGCAATTTTCACTTATCTTTGAATTTCTGCGACCATTTTTAGTTATCTTTGAATTTTAACTTCTTGAATCTGTATGTCAATTTTTACTGATCTCTGAATTCCTAGGGCAATTTTTACTTCTTGAATTTCTAGGGCAATTTTTACTTCTTGAATTTCTAGGGCAATTTTTACTTATCTTTGAATTTCTAGGGCAATTTTTACTTCTTGAATTTCTAGGGCAATTTTTATTTCTTGAATTTCTACAGCAATTTTTACTTATCTTTGAATTTCTACGGCAATTTTTACTTCTTGAATTTCTACGACAATTTTTACTTCTTGAATTTCTACGACAATTTTTACTTATCTTTGAACTTCTACGGCAATTTTTACTTCTTGAATTTCTACGGCAATATTTACTTATCTTTGAATTTCTACAGCAATTTTTACTTATCTTTGAATTTCTACGGCAATTTTTACTTATCTTTGAATTTCTAAGACAATTTTTACTTATCTTTGAATTTCTAAGACAATTTTTACTTATCTTTGAATTTCTACAGCAATTTTTACTTATCTTTGAATTTCTACAGCAATTTTTACTTATCATTGAATTTCTACGACAATTTTTACTTCTCTTTGAATTTCTACAGCAATTTTTACTTATCTTTGAATTTCTACGGCAATTTTTACTTATCTTTGAATTTCTAAGACAATTTTTACTTATCTTTGAATTTCTACAGCAATTTTTACTTATCTTTGAATTTCTAAGGCAATTTTTACTTCTTGAATTTCTACAGCAATTTTTACGTATCTTTGAATTTCTACGGCAATTTTTACTTATCTTTGAATTTCTACAGCAATTTTTACTTCTTGAATTTCTACAGCAATTTTTACTTATCTTTGAATTTCTACGGCAATTTTTACTTATCTTTGAATTTCTACGGCAATTTTTACTTCTTGAATTTCTACGGCAATTTTTACTTATCTTTGAATTTCTACGGCAATTTTTACTTATCTTTGAATTTCTACGACAATTTTTACTTCTTGAATTTCTAGGGCAATTTTTACTTCTTGAATTTCTAGGGCAATTTTTACTTATCTTTGAATTTCTACGGCAATTTTTACTTATCTTTGAATTTCTACGACAATTTTTACTTCTTGAATTTCTAGGGCAATTTTTACTTATCTTTGAATTTCTACGGCAATTTTTACTTCTTGAATTTCTACGGCAATTTTTACTTATCTTTGAATTTCTACGGCAATTTTTACTTCTTGAATTTCTACGGCAATTTTTACTTATCTTTGAATTTCTATGACAATTTTTACTTATCTCTGAATTTCTACGACAATTTTTACTTCTTGAATTTTTACTGCAATTTTTACTTCTTGAATTTCTATGGAAAATTTTACTTATCTTTGAATTTCTACAGCAATTTTTACTTCTTGAATTTCTACGGCAATTTTTACTTATCTTTGAATTTCTACGGCAATTTTTACTTCTTGAATTTCTACGGCAATTTTTACTTATCTTTGAATTTCTAAGGCAATTTTTACTTATCTTTAAATTTCTACGGCAATTTTTACTTATCTTTGAATTTCTACGGCAATTTTTACTTCTTGAATTTCTACGGCAATTTTTACTTCTTGAATTTCTACGGCAATTTTTACTTATCTTTGAATTTCTACGGCAATTTTTACTTATCTCTGAATTTCTACGGCAATTTTTACTTCTTGAATTTCTACGGCAATTTTTACTTATCTTTGAATTTCTACGGCAATTTTTACTTATCTTTGAATTTCTAAGGCAATTTTTACTTCTCTTTGAATTTCTACGGCAATTTTTACTTCTCTTTGAATTTCTAAGGCAATTTTTACTTCTCTTTGAATTTCTACGGCAATTTTTTACTTATCTTTGAATTTCTACGGCAATTTTTACTTATCTCTGAATTTCTACGGCAATTTTTACTTCTTGAATTTCTACGGCAATTTTTACTTATCTTTGAATTTCTACGGCAATTTTTACTTATCTTTGAATTTCTACGGCAATTTTTACTTATCTTTGAATTTCTACGGCAATTTTTACTTATCTTTGAATTTCTACGGCAATTTTTACTTATCTCTGAATTTCTACGGCAATTTTTACTTCTTGAATTTCTACGGCAATTTTTACTTATCTTTGAATTTCTACGGCAATTTTTACTTATCTTTGAATTTCTACGGCAATTTTTACTTATCTTTGAATTTCTACTGCAATTTTTACTTATCTTTGAATTTCTAAGGCAATTTTTACTTCTTGAATTTCTACGGCAATTTTTACTTATCTTTGAATTTCTAAGGCAATTTTTACTTATCTTTGAATTTCTATGGCAATTTTTACTTCTTGAATTTCTACGGCAATTTTTACTTATCTTTGAATTTCTACGGCAACTTTTACTTCTTGAATTTCTACGGCAATTTTTACTTATCTTTGAATTTCTACGACAATTTTTACTTATCTTTGAATTCCTACGACAATTTTAACTCCTTGAATCTCTATGTCAATTTTTACTTATCTCTGAATTTCTACAGCAATTTTTACTTCGTGAATTTCTACAGCAATTTTTACTTCGTGAATTTCTAGGGCAATTTCCCCCGTTCCTTTCCTGCTCAGCTTCTTCTCCCCCTAACCAAGCCTTGTGTCCGCAGAGCCTGGACTACGACACGTGCGTCAACTCTGCCTGGCTGGACGAGGAGCGCACGCATGGCTGCACGTTTGTGGGAAGAAGGACGCGGCGCGTTGGCTGGTGGTGCTGCTCACGATTCTTGTTGTGTGTGAGATTGCCATTGCCATCAAGTCACTCTCCAAATGCAAATACTCCTGGCTCCAGATGTGTATCCTTGCTGCTGCTGCTGGTGTGTGGGGTGGCGGGGACGGGTAGGCTAGGTTGGGAAGGGGGACAGAAGGGGGGTGCTGTAGGCTAGGTTAGGTGTGGGAGTTTGGCTAGGCTAGGTTGGGAAGGGAGATGGGTTAGGCTGGTTTAGGTGTGGGAGCTTGGCTAGGCTAGGTTGGGAAGGGGGATGGGTTTGGCTGGGTTAGGTGTGGGAGCTTGGCTAGGCTAGGTTGGGAAGGGGGACAGAAGGGGGATGGGTAAGGTGTGGGAGCTTGGCTAGGCTAGGTTGGGAAGGAAAGGGGAGGATGGGATACACTTGGCTAGGTTAGCTGTGGCAAGTATGTTAGGTTAGGTAAGGGGAGTGAGGGGATGGGAAAGAATAAAGATGCTGGTTACTGTTGCATTAGGGATTTGGACAGCTTAGGGATGAGCTAGAGTAGAAAGAAAGTTTGCAGGATGGGTCAGGCCAGGCTGGGTTAGGTTAGGAATGGGATGTAAGAATGAAGATGCTGGATCACTCTGTATGGAGTACGCATCTCATGTGTGGGGGGGTCCACTCACACAGCTCTCCTTGACAGAGTGGAGTCAAAGGCTCTTCGTCTCATCAGCTCTCCTCCTCATACTGATAGTCTTTTACCTCTCAAATTCCTCAGCCATGTTGCCTCTCTTTCTATCTTCTGTCGATATTTTCATGCTGACTGCTCTTCTGAACTTGTTAACTGCATGCCTCTCCCCCTTCCGCGGCCCCGCTGCACACGACTTTCTACTCATGTTCATCCCTATACTGTCCAAACCCCTTATGCAAGAGTCAGCCAGCATCTTCACTCTTTCATCCCTCACGCTGGTAAACTCAGGAACAATCTTCCTTCATCTGTATTTCCTCCTGCCTACGACTTGGACTCTTGCAAAAGGAGGGTATCAGGACACCTCTCCTCCCGAAATTGACCTCTCGTTTTGGACACTCCTTTGACCTCTGTTCGGGAGCAGTGAGTAGCGGGGTTTTTTTTTCTTTTTCTTTATGCCCTTGAACTGTCTCCTTAGCTGTAAAAAAAAAGAAAAAAGAAAACAAGGGATTTGGACAGCATCGGGATGAGCTTGAGTAGAACGAAAGTTTGAAGGCTGGGTCAAGCCAGGCTGGGTCAGGTGTGGCATCTTTGGATAGGTTAGGACGGGGAGTGGAGAGTGATGAAAAGAATTATGATGCTAGTAAATGATTAACAAATGAATACTGTCTTAAGTTTCCTACCAACTTTCCTTAGCCGGGCCTCAGACAGTGACTGCGGGGTGCAGCAGGAGGCGCTAACTCTCCCCTACCCGCTGTTTGTCGCGCTGAACATTGGCCCGGCGCTTGTGGCTGCCTTCCTCGGCTCTTATGTGGAGGTGAGTGTGTCCGGATATGCCTTGTTGGAGTAGACACAAGTTGAGTTAAGTCTTGTGTTGATCTTTTGAGTTTTATGTGAGGGTTTGTGTGTCTGTATTTCTCTGTTTTACACTAACTCATCCCTGTGCTGTCCAAATCCCGTATGCAAGAGTTAACCAGATTCTTCGTTCTTTCCTGCCCTTACTAAACCAACCAATCCCACTGTCCCCTCCTCTTCCTAACCTAACCCAGCCCCCCACACCTGACCCAGCCTGGCCTGACCCATCCTGCAAACTTTTTTTCTACTCTACCTCATCCCTATGCTGTCCAAATCCCTTATGCAAGAGTTGACCAGCTTCCTCACTCTCACCACCTTCCTAACCTAACCCAGCCCCCCACACCTAACCTAGCCTGGCCTGACCCATCCTACAAACTTTCCTCTGTAGCTCATCCCTATCCTGTCCAAATCCCTCATGCAAAATTAACCAGCTTCTTCATTCTTTCACCCCCTTCCTAACTCAACCCAGCCCCCCACACACCTAAGCTAGCCTGGCCTGACCCATCCTACAAACTCTTTTTCTACTCTAGCTCATCCCAATGCTGTCCAAATCCCTTATGCAAGAGTTAGCTAGCTTCTTCATTCTTTCACCCCCTTTCTAACCAAACCCAGCCTGGCGTGACCCATCCTACAAACTCTTTTTCTACGTTAGCTCTTCCCTATGCTGTCCAAGTCCCTTATGCAAGAGTAAGCAGCTTCTTCATTCCTTCATCCCCTTGCAGCAGTACACAGGCTTTGAGTCAATGCTGTGTGATGCTGTTGCTCTCATGTGCCCAGCGATATCAAAAAGTAAGAAAACGTCACTAGCTCTGAAGCCACTATTTTGGGGACCATTCTGCGGCCCTCACTGACACTCCTTCCCTCCTCCCCTCCGCCTCACAGCCCGTGGCTGCCGGCAGTGGCATCCCGCAGGTCAAGTGTTACCTGAATGGTGCCAAGGTGTCCTGTGTGGTGAGGATCAAGACCCTGATGAGCAAGGCCGTGGGGGTGACCTTCTCTGTGCTGGGAGGCCAGGCCGTGGGAAAGGTGGGTGACTGAGCCGCAGAGAGAGAGAGAGAGAGAATGTGTTTGTGTGTGTGTGTGTGTGTGTGTGTGTGGATGAATGGAAAGTCTCAGTTGAGTGTTCCTGATAGCAGACTAGCTCCATGGGTTGAGGCCAAAGGTCAAGTGATCCTTTCAGGTACTGCAAATCATACTTAATTTCTTCCTAAACAAGAGCAAAGTGTTAAACCTGGCCCACAGAATTTTGTTAATTATTATTATTATTATTATTATTATTATTATTATTATTATTATTATTATTATTATTATTATTAAAAAATGGGATTGCAGCACTTATGAGCCTCCATCAGCACACTTGTATTCATATTAGCTAATACAACACCCAAAAGGAACTCCTACAAACACTGATAAACATTTACTAGGTTTATGACAGACAAATATGAGAAGATTTCTGTACTGTTTCTTAACATCCATTAGTTGTGAACAGCATGCAAATAATATTTTCCACCACGGACAAGTGTCCAGTTTTCCAGTCAGTCCCTGTCTGTCACGCTGCCAAACACTGAGGACCACACGGAGGCTGAGAAGTCTGGCAGGCTTTCCAGGGTGTCAGGACAATCAGCAGGGTTGTTGTGGGGGTGTTGTGGAGACACATTGTCACTCCTATATTAAAACATTTTGTTAACCAAGTTCACATATTTGGCAAGGCTTTCCTAGGAGTTGTGAGCATTTCCAGGGGTGGTTTTATGAGCCCGGTGGTAGTTTGATCCTTCTTCTGTAGCATGAACCTTAAAAAACACTCATTAGAACCTGATTGACCCCCTCTTTGACCTTCAGAAATAGCCGATGTGAGAAGCCAAAGTGTCTTATAATACCGAGCACAATGAGATGGCTTGGTGCTCACAGGAGGTGGATCTACGGCATCATGCCTTGGATACATTGCTTGTGGAGCACTGGGCTAGGATTCCCCTGACGTGCCCTGCTGCTGGGATGTTAAGAATTAGACGAGGCTTGACACACCCATTGTTGGCTGTGGTGTAGTACTTGCTGCTCTTTAGGTTCAGGTACAGGACGAATTGAAGGTCTGCTAGAGCACATGCCCCAGACTGTACCTTACCACCTCACCCAGCGGACAAAGGAGTTACTGGTACAAGGCTGGAGCAGGAATACCTGCCTCTGAACACAGTCTTTAGTGGTGTCTTCCATGCCATATTGCCTCCCCCAACTTCTGAGTCAGAGAAGCGCAGGAGCCCTAGGCTTGGAGTTTTGTATCATTTCCTCAGCCTGCGGGTGTCCCACAAAGCCCAAAGCTCTAAGGCTGTGCTCCTTGGTGACCTTCAAAGAACCACTCCCAAAAAGTTAAGTTCCGTCCTGACAGAGGCTCCTTGCAGAACCATGACCATGACATGTTAGTGAAATCTTGTACTTGAGGACTCCTGAATGCCTTTCCAGCTAAGAACTTTAGGTTGTCTTCTGTCAAGCCTGTTAGCCTTTTTGTTAGCTGTGTTTTTGTGTTTTTGATTAAGGCGCGAACTGTTATCTCACGTGAGGTCCGGTGTACCGTTGCCTGCTTTCTCCAGTTGATAGAAGTCGTGAGACAACACAATAGCCTTTTAGTTAAGTGATGTGGGTTATGTGTTGGCCGAGCGGAGCCGTTAAGTTCACTTTGAGTTCACTTAATTTACTCTCTCTCTCTCTGGTTGATTAAATGGTTGTATTGCTTTTTAAATGTATTCACAGAATAGTTACAGTATTTTGTGGACGAGTCGTAAGTCGTACGCACACTCCGAGAAGTCCTGTGCCCTCGTCCGCCGCCCGCTCTGATCTGCCGGCTTCTCTTGGTACAGGAGCGGCCAGCGGATAGCATGCTTGCTGCATCAGCACCGTTCCCACGGCAAGGAGCACCTCCTAAGCACAACGTAGCGTTTGTGTGTAACGTCCTGGCGCCACTGGGCCATGGCGATACGACATACATTCACACATTCACATTTTTTTATAATATACACATTACATCGCTCGGTCACCTAAAAAGTCGGGACCTCGAGGCTCACCCGACCTTTAAAATCAGTGTACCTACCCATGTTACAGTCGCACAATGTGTACTAGTTAAATGAGGGCCTATTATGGTTGCATTTGAAAAAAAATATACAAGTCAGAGCCCGCCTAACGATACTACATCGGGAAATGCCAATGATAATAAAAATAATCATGGAAATAACAATAAATGGGCAAAGTACATACAGGGCGAGGTAAACAGGGCTAGAGTCGTGGACGTGGAAGCCCAGCACTATTCCGAGAAAACAAAACAATAGCTCGAATAGTTATTTACAAAATACATCCTAAAAAAAAACAAATTGACTAAATTGTCATTAGGATACATGGTAACGGAGCTATGTGGAATAGTAAGAAGAAAAGAAAAAAAATCCTTGAAGAAGATTTAATACAAACTGAATCTTCGAGTCACAATGCGTACGAACTCAGCGCGGTGGGGCAACTCTTGCCTGAAGATGGTTGTACAAAGTCAGAGCCCGCTTAACAAGGCAGAACAGGGGGATGACAATGATGATAAAAAGAACCACCGGCAAGATCAGTGATGGGTAATGTACATATGGGGCAAGGTAAACCGGTAGAGAGTCATGGACAGCTGACTCCAATTCCGAGAAATTTGAAAAGGTTAGCTCGGAAAGGCTATTTGTCACATACTTCATCCTAGAAAAGGTGAGATTCACTAAACTGTTAATAGGTTAGATTGGGATGGCATTTGTGGCCGCAAATCCATGATGGAGCGTCTCCGGAAAGGTTGTCAAATTGACAGAACGTAGGGAACAAGCCACCCGTACCGCCAGGTGACCTGCAACCTCTCTATAAGTTGAACCTTCGGGACAGACCACTGTCACAAACACTGGTAGTGTGAAAAAGAAGTAGTGAAATCCGGAGAACCTCCTGTGGAAAAGCGATTTAGGGGCGACGTGACGATAGGGGCAAGTCTCTAGAGCTTTAGAAGCATCCGACTGGGTCAGCACCACCTCGCAGATACCACCTGTCAACGGGAGGAATGCAAAGAGTGACGCTGAGCAAAAATAGAGATTGTGATACTCTGTTTTGCAGGACCCTAGGTCTGACGGCTGGCCCGTTGCATAAAGCGATAGATCATTACGAATTAAGACCACTGTGGCAGGTAAGTCCAGCACCATCACCGAGTTATTGACTGAGAAAGGGAAAGGTTCCAGCTGATAAACCTCAAACACATCCTTTGACCTGAAGGGAACGTGAATTACTATAGCTTCCGACGTCAGGAATGACTCAAGCAAGGGATAGTAGTGGTGTATGGCATGCATGTCAAACAAAGGTGTTAGTTGGTGGTTCTCTACTCCTATTTTCAAAGCCTTTTGCAAATCCCTGACAGGAAAAGAGAAGAGGTAACCTACCACAGTCTGCATCCACTACATTCTGTATTACCAGAGCATTAGTATGGAGGATAGAGTTGACTGCACTCTCCAAGGCAGGCAAGGTTTGTAGAACAAGTTCCATTTGGTACATATTAGCCATGCCGGTCCACAACTCATTAATGGAAGAGCCTAAGGTTCGGGAATAAGAAGCAATATCCTGTACTGCATGCTCAAGTCTGGAAATGTGGAAGGAATTCATCCTAATGGTTTTGTGTTGAGTAGCAGCAATTGAAGCCAAACGGTTATACCTATCAAGCCTTTCCTCAACATCCTCATCCATTGCGGTTCCAAACAACATGCGGGAAAGTTGCCCAATCCCATCAATCAAGCCCCGTTTAGTACGGTTAGGAAACGAAAGAGCTGCGTAGTTCTCCAAAGCCAGGGTTAGAGTGTCATTCAAGTACTTTATGCGGTCATGCATCAGACGCAGGAGACCGTCTTCAGGAGCATTGATATCCATCTGCAACACAACCCCAGTCACTTGTTCCGTTATTGTCCTCAGTGTGCCTGGTATTTCCACCAGAGCAGTAAACGGGTACTGGACCCACAGGACATCCTCGACCAGAGAAACCCGGCCCAAATGAGCAGAGAGGGCCCCCGGCTTGAGGTGCGCAGGGTCTGCAGCCAGAACGGAGCGCAGAAGGAAGTAGAAGGTGAGGGACAACATTTCCTGGAACCAAGCAGAAAACCCTTATTGGCGAGGACGCAGGTTATAGTCGTGTGTTGGAAAGATAGACAAGGCATCGTCCGGCTGAGGCAAACAGGCGGTTCTCGCTGGTTCAACTAAAGTCGAATCGATGACCTCAGGCTGGGCGTCTGTCTTTTTGAGGCGATCACTATGCACAATTTCGTATGAATTAAAAATGAGATCATAAAGCTCAAATTTGTGACCACCTAGTTGCCTAACTATCTGGCGTGGGCCCACGAATTTAGGGGACAACTTCGAATGTCTCTCTGGGACTCGAATCATAACAAAGTCACCCACTTTCAAGGAAACAGGGGCAGCACGCTTGTGTTGCTGCAAGCACATAGCCTCAGATGTAACCTGTAGTCTCTTTCTGACTTCTCTATGAATGTCTGTGAAAACCTTGAGTTGAACCTTAGAATAATCATCTACATTATATACAGGTGAATGAGAACTACCAAGCAGGTCATACGGGAGTCTCTTCTCAACCCCAAAAATTATGTAGTGGGGAGATTGTCCCGTTGACTCACAAACACTGCTGTTTATGCTTGCTGGAACATATGCTAGCCAGTCCTCCCAGGTATGCTGAAGTCCGCTAACGACCGGGCGCAAGACATCTAAAATCTTCCTATTCGCGTGCTCAACAAGGCCGTTGCTGGCTGGGTGATAACTGACTGTAAAAGATTGGGTAATGGCAAACTGTTTGCATATTTCTGCTAAAAGTTGATTTCGAAACTCGGTTCCATTATCACTTAACAACACTCTAGGTGTGGAATACGGACAAATGAGATGAGTTATCAGGGCATGAGCAATGGACTTAGCAGATTTATCTTGCACTGGGGCTAAAACAACGTACCGAGACAAGTGATCCACACAAACTAAGAGGTACCTAGAGCCCTGGTGGCTGGCGGGAAGCTGTAGCAAGTCAATAGAAACTACATCCCAAGGCCGGGCAGGGGGCGGGTATTCTAGGATGGGCGCAGGCCTAGGCACCGTCCCTTTATGTTGGGCACACTTGACACACTTAGCCACATACGCGTCAATATCTACACGCATAGTTGGCCAAAAATAGACCGCTCGGGCCGCTGTTAGTGTGCGCTCCTCCCGGGTGACCAGCAATGATCGCGTCATGAACTAAGTTCAGCACCGCCGGTACATAACACTCGGTATCACAAACTGTGCAACAGACTCCTTTTTGCGGGGCCAGTAGCGGCACAGGACACCGTCCTGTGACAAGAAGAATTGTGAAAAAGACACAGGTAGAGGCGGGAGACTTGTTTCGTCACCCGACTCCAGAGCGTATATTACCTTACCCCAAACGTCATGGCGACGCTGGGCTGCTGCTAAATCCTTAAGACTGAAATTTTGAATTTCAGTAAGCGCTTCTGCCACTGAGCCAACAGGTACGTTCCTAGACAGTGAATCCGCGACGACATTCGCGCGGCCAGGTAAATACTTAAAGGTTGGCCCAAACTCCTGGATAGTCAGGTACCACCGTGCGAGGCGACCGGTGAGGTTTCTACCTTTAAAAGCTCGGTGACTGGCGCGTGGTCCGTAAAGACAGTGATAGGATAGCCAAGGATAATATCCCTAAAATGTTTAAGAGCCCAAACAACCGCTAGGGTTTCCTGGTGGGTCACTGAATAGTTCGACTCAGCCTGGTTTAAAGTACGACTTGCGTACGCAATAGCGCGATTTTTACCGCGAGCGTCCGGTTGCATCAAAACAGCACCAAGACCCAGGGCTGAGGCATCTGTAAAAAGTGTAAAAGGACGTTGTAGTCCGGGAATGCCAAGGCTGGAGCGTTGATTAACGCTGACTTCAAGTCTGTAAAACTCTTGTGTTGTGGGGCATTCCAATGAAAAGGGACCTCTTTCTTTAAGAGTTGTGTTAGAGGCGAAGCAATTTTGGCAAAACCTTGTATGAAAGGCCTATAGTAGCCGGACAACCCAAGGAAAGACCGAACGTTTTCGACGGTCTTGGGTTGCGGAAAATTCTTTATGGCCGATATTTTATCGTCCATCGTGGATTCCATCCCAATCTACAGTGTGGCCTTAAAAGGTGATTTTTGCCTTTAAACATTCACATTTGGTCAGTTTGTCTTTTAGGCCAGTTTCTCTTAGTTAAAGAAGAACAGCTTCTAATTTAGCTAGGTGACTGTCACCATCCTTGCTACAGATGATTAAATAATCTAAATATGCATAGACTTCTTTGCCTATCATGTCTGAGAACAATGTGTTGATCATCCTCTGAAAAGTAATGGGTGCGGTTTTGAGGCCGAATGGCATCCTTAACCATTCAAAATGACCGCTAGGGGTACTGAAGGCTGTAATCTCTCTGGATTCAGCTGCCATCGGCACCTGCCAGTACCCACTTAAAAGGTCAAGACTACTGAAAATATTATTCCCTTGCCCCAGGGACATTAACAAGTCACCTAAAACAGGCAGAGGGTACCTATCATCCTCAGTCACCTCATTTACTTTCCTAAAATCGATGACAGGCCTGAAACTCCCGTCCTTTTTAGGGACTAGAAACAAGGGCGAGTTCCACGGAGACCGGGAATGCTGAATAACACCCTGGTCCAACATATCTTTAACCTGTTCATCTACAACCTGCCTTTGACTGTGGTGGAGTCTGTATGCATGAATGTACACCGGTTTGGTGTCGGGTTTAACCCTAATGTTGTGTTCTGTCGCAGCAGTCGCACCTAAAGGTTAACCGGGCAGGGCAATGACATCACGATACTGATGTAAAAGTTTCAGAAGCGGGCCCTTAAGCTCGGGATAATCGACCACTTTGACTAAAGAATCGACAGATGAGGCCTGACAAGATGTGTCGCCGGCGGCGGGTTGACCCACTGCGCCGACACAAGGCCGCTGTAACTCTAAAGGGTCTGGGGACACCTGTCCGTCGAACGCTAAAGCGCGACCCAAAATGACTCCATTTCTGAGTTTAACTGGACCGCCAGTGGCATTAACCACTAAAGCTACGGTCCTACCTCCCTCGCGCACCGTGTTAAGGGTGGACTCTATCGCTAGCGTGTTGACACGACTAGGCCCTTCTAGGCAGATGTCACAACCTACGGTGGCGTTAGGGACTGACACAGGGACGTGCATTGCGGTTCGCTGAGGGATTTCGTGATTCCCCACGACTATCGCATTGACATTTTTCCATCCCCCACAAACGTCAGCTGGTGTTGGTGGTTGACCATGAAGTGAAGTGGTGCCCGCGCCATGCACCGGCACCGTGGAAAGAGTCGGCACGGTATGCACGACCGACTCAGGAGAAACACTTTCCCGACCCTTGCTGGGTATTTCTCTTCTTTCCCAGGGAGAAGCGAGGCGCACAGGTTGATCCATGGCCTTGAAACATCTCCCTTGAAACCTCACTGTATTACTATCTGGATGTATTACCATGCGGTTAGACCTCAGTGACGACAACCCAAGAAGACCGTCAGACGGCAGGGAAAAGTTTGACGTCACGTAAAAATCCAAACGCATGACAGGGGTGTTTCGTCCCAAACTCACTGGCAAACTCACCAACCCAAGGATGTTAAGCCTGTCGGCGGTGACACCGCAAAGGCTCAGGTCCGAGGGTCGTAGCTGGTAGCGGCCTCCCCGCGACGCGCGTTTCAAAGCTAAGTATGTCCTTTCAGACAACACATTAACCGCCGCGCCGGTGTCGACCGCAAATGACGCTTGTAGCGGACCCAGCTTGACTTTAAGCGCCATTATTTCAGGTTGACTGCACGCGGCCACAACAGATTCATACAAGCTACTTTTGTCAGCCTGCACTGTCTCGGTATCCTCCCCGGGTTGCTACCCTGGGTCGGTTTTGGGGGGGCGCTCGGCTTCCCCCGACCCCTTCACGAACTTTCCTGCTCGCTCTTTCTTTAACTGGAGCACAGAGAAACACTCCTCTGTGGTGTGTCTACCAGCACCGTGAACAAAACAGAACTTGCCAGTGTGGTAGCCCGCGGCTCGACTTTTTGAAGCGGCCGGGGTCTTCTGAGAAGCAGATTTGCCTGACATCGGCGAGCCTCCCTTCTCCCTAGTAGCCTTGCGATCCCGCTGACGTTTTAGACAATAGTCAACCGTATGACCATCGCGCTGACAGTACGAACAGTGGCGCTTAGGCTTTTCGGTGGTGGCCGCCACCACTGATGAGGACGCGCTAACATTAGCGGCCTTCTGGTCGACAGAGGCTACAGCGGGGACTGGCGCTCTGGGGACTTGTCTGCCCCTTGACGACACCACCGTTAAGTGTTAAGTGGTAAAAGAGAGAGAGATAACACACAGAACACTTCGGAGAAGGTCCGGAAGCCGCTGCCACCACTTTTGTTAGCCTTTTTGTTAGCTGTGTTTTTGTGTTTTTGATTAAGGCGCGAACTGTTATCTCACGTGAGGTCCGGTGTACCGTTGCCTGCTTTCTCCAGTTGATAGAAGTCGTGAGACAACACAATAGCCTTTTAGTTAAGTGATGTGGGTTATGTGTTGGCCGAGCGGAGCCGTTAAGTTCACTTTGAGTTCACTTAATTTACTCTCTCTCTCTCTGGTTGATTAAATGGTTGTATTGCTTTTTAAATGTATTCACAGAATAGTTACAGTATTTTGTGGACGAGTCGTAAGTCGTACGCACACTCCGAGAAGTCCTGTGCCCTCGTCCGCCGCCCGCTCTGATCTGCCGGCTTCTCTTGGTACAGGAGCGGCCAGCGGATAGCATGCTTGCTGCATCAGCACCGTTCCCACGGCAAGGAGCACCTCCTAAGCACAACGTAGCGTTTGTGTGTAACGTCCTGGCGCCACTGGGCCATGGCGATACGACATACATTCACACATTCACATTTTTTTATAATATACACATTACATCCCTCTTCCTGTGGCAGATTGGAATTTGGCATCAAACACGTCCAAAACCTGTTGCCATGGAACCTTCTGAGGCAGTGTGTGCGCCCTTGCTTGGCAAATGCATCATCCCAGCAGACTGTGGGCCAAGCATGAGGCTCCTGGCTGCCATGAACACTGCAGGCAGTGACACACTTGGAACACCACCTCACCAACACTGAACTGTGCCTGGAAGAGTAGGGAAAACTTGTCATCCAGAACTGAGTCCGCGCCCTTCTTCTCAGCTCTCTTTATTTTCATGTCTCGGAAACTAAGGGAGAGCTGCCTTGAGCCCTGGTGATGCTCCATGCTGCCAGTATTGTTGAGAATTTCCCCTGACATTTCAGCTTTGCTCATTGTTGAGGAGAGCATTGGCCGGGGCCTCACTCATGATGGGCAGCCTCACCTGAGGTGGGTCGTGGTCACTTGCCACCCACCACTAGACGCACACTTGATGAGAATCTGGTGTTTGGCTTCATGATGTGATTTTTGTTCAGTACTGGAGAGCAAAGGACTCACTCCTGTTCTTGACACAACGGCCTGAGGTAATCTGATGTTTCTTGGGGCGGCGAGGCAGGATGTGTGTGTGTGTGTGTGTGTGTGTGTGTGTGTGTGTGTGTGTGTGTGTGTGTGTGTGTGTGTGTGTGTATTTACCTAGTTTTGTGTGAGAGAGAGAGAGAGAGAGAGAGAGAGATTTTTTTTTTTTTTGTGAGATGTTGCTGTTAAAGCAGCATAGTGTCCACAGGTATTAAACTTGCCCCTTCCTGGCCATTTATTTACCAGTGGTATTTGCTGGAAATCACCTCCATTCTTTTTTCCAAAGGTCAGGTCGTGGGCAAGGTCTGTGGCCGTGAGCTGACCACCAAGATGCTGCTGCCCACGGTGCCAGCCATGGCCAAGGGCAGGGTGGCCAAGACTACAGATGATGGGCCACTCCTAGACAAAGAGTAAGAGGGAGCATGAAGGGCTGCAAGGGTTTGTTCAGGATGGAAGGCGAGGGAGAGAGAGAGTGAAGGGAAGGGAAGGACAGCTTAGGGAAGACTAACACAGGAAGATCAAAGAGAAGGATATCATATGTGTGTGTGTGTGTGTGTGTGTGTGTGTGTGTGTGTGTGTGTATTTACCTAGTTGTAGTTTTACAGGCCTGGGCTTTACGCTGGTGTGGTCCCGTCTCCGTATCTACATTTATCCAACTTTTCCTTAGCACACTCCTCGCCATTACTACATCCTCACTTTGTCTGTTCCAAAGCTCTATATTTCTTTGCAGGAAGATATATTTCTTTGTGTCTCTCAAGCATCTTCCTTTCCTCAATTTTTTACTGTCCTCTTGTGTTCCTGGCGGTAATTTCCTCTTTTAGTAGTAACTCCTCGTTGTCTACTTCTTCCATTTTGTTCAATAATTTGTAGGTTTGTATTAGGTCTCCCCTTTCTCTTCTTTGTTCTAGTGTTGGTAGGCCCATTTCCTTTAGTCTTTCCTCATGTGTCAATCCCTCCAGCTCTGGAACCATTTTTGTATTCTTTCTAGTTTCTTTATGTGTTTCTTCTTATGGGGAGACCACACTGCCTCTGCAATTCCAACTTTGGTCTGGTCATGGTGGTAATTAACCTTCTCATCATATCCATGTAGTGGAATGCTATTCCTATATTTCTCACCATGTTGTACGTATCACCGAATATCCGATTAACATGACTCTCTGGCTGTTTGTTATCTTGTATTGTTACTCCCAGATCTCTCTCTTCTTGAACTTTCTTTAATGTTTCACCATCTCCCATTTTATATGTCCATTTTGGTCTTCCTTCTCTTTTTCCCATTTCCATAACATGACATTTTTTTCACATTGAATTTCATCTCCCATTCCATAGTCCACTTCCAAATCTTGTTTAGGTCTTCTTGCAGAATTACAGTCTTTATTGTTTCTTACATGTGTGTGGGTGTGGGTGTGGGTGTGTGTGTGTGTGTGTGTATGTGTGTAATTCACCTCTTGGTCTGCTGCGGGTCTCTCTCGAGACAGCCAGCCGTTCCCCTACGGAGGAACACAGAGCTCATAGTACTGATCTTTGGGTAGGACTGAGACCACTCACACACAACACACCGCGACAACGAGGTCACAACTCCTTGCCTGACGTCGCGTACCTACTCACTGCTAGGTGAACAGGGGCTACACGTGAAAGAAGATAAACCCAACTTATCTTAACCCGGCCGGGGAATTGAACCCCGGTCCTTCTGGTTGTGAGCCAGACGCTCTACCCCTGAGCTACCGGGCCGTGTGGGTGTGGGTGTGTCTGTGTGTGTGTGTGTGTGTGTGTGTGTGTGTGTGTATTTACCTAGTTGTGACACAGGAAAAGAGCTACCCTCGCGCTGTCCCGTCTCCATATCCTCTTATCCAACTTTTTCTTAAAATCATGAATGCTTCTTGCACAAACCACCTCCTCCTCCAGTCCATTCCACAGCTCAATGCTTCTGTTTGGGAAGCTAAACTTTTTCACATCTCGCCTACACGTGGTTGCCCTCAACTCTCCATGTTCTCTCGTTTCTCTCTCGCTCCACACACACAGGTCCTCTCTGTTCAGATTCTCCACCCCGCTCGCCACCCTGTACACCGCTATCAGGTCTCCTCTCTCTCTCTTCTTCTCTCCAGGGTTGTGAGCCCCATGCTATTGAGTCTCTCCTCGTAAGTCCGATCCCTAAGTTCCGGTACTACCTTAGTTGCCACTCTCTGCACTCTTTCCAGCTTCCTTATGTTCTTCTTTTCGTGAGGAGACCAGACCACTGCTGCATACTCCAACCTTGGCCTTATCATTGTAACTATTATTTTCTTCATCATCTCCTCGTCCAAAATACACAAATGCTGTCCTTATGTTATCCTGTTGATGTGTTTGTCCGGTGACATGTTCTCTGAGACAGTCACTCCCAAATCTTTTTCTTCCACTCCTCTGCATATTATCTCACTTCCCATCTTATAATTGTATTCACATCTTCTACCACTCCTACCAAACTCTTTTTTTTTACATATCCCAAGGTTGTTCTATCTGCCATGTACCACTCCACTCCCATATTTTGTCCAGGTCCCTCTGCAATGCCTCACAGTCCTTCACATCATTGACTCGTCTCAACAGCTTTGCATCATCTGCAAACAAACTCACATAGCTGGTCACTCCCTCCACCATATCATTTATATAAACAGCAAACATTATTGGCGCCAGCACTGAACCTTGTGGGACCCCACTCCTCACTGGGCACCAGTTGGAAACCTTGTCCTTGATTATTGTCCTCATTTCCCTGTTAGTTAGAAATGTGTGTGTGTGTGTGTGTGTGTGTGTGTGTGTGTGTGTGTGTGTGTGTGTGTGTGTGTGTGTGTGTGTAATTCACCATGATCTCATCACACAATAGACTCAGGATTGTCCGTCACTACCTTCCCCGAGAAGGCATGAAGATCATAATTGACATATCTATGCATAGAGTTTAGATCCCCCCCTGGGGAGGAAGGGAACAGCCCACGTTGATACGTGATACCCATTCAGTGGTGGGTGTAGAGGAGACTCAGGTTAGGGGAGGCTGCCCATGGTCCCCACTCTGGCCAGGACTCGGCCCTGGAGAGAGCCCTGGAGCTGGTCAGCCAGTCTGTGGGCAGTGCTGAGCCTTACTCCCCCAGCCTCGTGGCTCAAGAGGCAGGAAATGGAGAATTCTGGACTAGTTTCATATACATTAAAAAGTGGTTATGCTTCTAAGTATCTCTGTAGTATCTTGTACAGGGAAGGTGTCCTTAGTTTTCAAGGCATTACAATAAAACTCAACATCAGCTGTTTGCCTTAGTAACAACAAGGAAGAATGGTTTTGCTGCATGTGATGAACCTGTAAATATTCCCACAAGCAGTGTATGGCATGACAAATAGCATTGACCAATTCCCTGCCCGGCTGACAAGACTCATGCTTGGTTTCTCTCCTCACAGGCGGCGGGGAAGAGGATGGTTAAGACACCTTGTGCATGTTAATACTCTCTCATACTTGTGCCAAGGCCTAACACTGTGTGGCCAACACTCTCAGCAGGGGCTTTGTCTTGTGATGTATGTTGTTCATTTTGTATTTTATTCTTTGTAGCTGTGTGAACTGCCTTAAAGTGAGTATTTATGCTCACTTTCATGACAAGAAAATGTTTTATGTTGCTGGCTGCCACAGGCTCTATACAATCATGAGTTGTTCATCAATCCACAGGAATATTTTATTGGCTTTACATTTTTTACATTATAGTTTGCTGGAATGTTCTCTTCCCTGCCTGGTGCTCAGCCTTCATCATTTCAGAGGCTGACTGATTGAGGGAAGGAAGTGGGTACTGAATTCAGTACTGTTTGCTGTTGACACGGTGCTCATTGCAGAAAATGAAAGTGACCTACAAAACTTGGTCACTGTTTTTGACAGTGTCTGTAACAAGAGCAAGAGAAAGCTGAAAGTAAATGTCAACAAAAGTAAAGTGATGGTTTCTGAAAAGTGAGGTTGTAGATTTTGTATGCCCATATAGAGTGGAATTGAATGTGAAAAAGAATGCAAAATAATTTTGAATTTTGAAGAACACAAAGACACACAGGAAGAACAAACAACAGCAGACCTGCTGGTCCTTACGAGGCTGTTTGTGACAAGCTACACTAACTATCTAATCAAAGGTGGAAGATTAAGGACAGCAAAGGCGAAGGCTCCTCCCCACCCCCCCATCCCTCCAGCCAAACCTGGCAGGAAATGAAAAAGAACCATGCAGCATGGAAAAACTGCATGGAAATTATGTAGGAAAGAACTACCATTACTGCTACCACTAACCGGGTGATAAAAGCGGACAAGGACACCAGTATTCGAAATAACTTAACGTTATTACGACAATGAGTAATATCTTAGTTGCTGGTTGGATTCAAAACACTTGTCTAATCTATTATTGAAGGCCATAACTGTTGTACTATCAACGACATCACAGGGTAGAGAGTTCCAACCTTAACAACTCAATTGAAGAAGAAGTGTTTAGCTTCGTGTGACGAGAATCTTTTACCACTTATCTTCAAATTGTGATTTCTTCTTGTTCTATTTTGATTGATCAACTGTAAAGTAATCTTCCGCATTAAATGGTGAAGATCAATGAGTTTAAGTACCTTGGATCAGTTATGTGTAAGCATGGTGGTATGGAGGGAGAGATAAGAGAAAGGGCATTGCAAGGAAGAAGGGTGGTAGGGTCTTTGGGACGAATCATGAATGGCAGAAGTGTGAGCATGGAGGTAAAGAGGGATTTGAGAGATACAATAATAGTACCAACCCTCACATATGAAACGTGGGCCTGGAATGAAAGTCAGGGATCTAGAGTGCAGGCAGTGGAAATGACTTATTTGAGGAGTGCTTGTGGTATGAGTAGATTGGATGGAATGAGTAATGAAAGTGTGTACGAGCGTTTTGGAATGTGTCACAGGGGTGAAGGGAAGAAGTGTGGAGTGGTGGAAGAAGTGAAGCGACAGACCTTAAAGTGGTTTGGCCACATGGAGCGAATGGAGGAGAGTAAGATGACCAGAAGGGTGTATGTGAGTGAGATAGAGGGAGGGAATGCTGGAGGACGACCTCCTGTGAAATGGAGGGATAGGGTGCAAGAGTACATTAGGAAGAGGGGGGGAATATCTTTGAGAAACTTTGAGCAGGCAAGGAGGGAGTGTCTGGATAGAGAAAGGTGGAAGCTCTTCTGCCGTCGCCATCCCCTGCTGGGAGCTCTTAGGAGCAGGCGTCGATGAAATGATGATGATGACTGAGAGGGGTATTTTGATGTGTCTTGAGAGCTTGGATAACAGTGACTGAGGGAGAGATTTCAGAATCAAATAAATATATACCCATTACTTTTTTTTTTAGTGTGTGTGTGTGTGTGTGTGTGTGTGTTGCAGTTATTGCTGTATATAAGGTAAGTGTTGCAGCAGGCTTATTGTAATGGACTGTTTTTGTTGGTATTTATTTTTTCCCTTGAGCTGCTTCCTCTACTGTAAAAAAAGAAAAATTGTGACAAACAGCAATTAGATACAAAACTCACTTGCTTACCGTACCTTTCTGCCTTTCCTCAGGGACTTGGACACACTGTTCTGCGGCACCACCAGCAGCAGCAGCCTGCACATCCATGGCCTGCAGGAGGAGGACGAGGGGACGTACAGGTGCCGGGCGGAGAACAGGGACCTGGACACACTGTTCTGCGGCACCAGCAGCAGCAGCCTGCACATCCATGGCCTGCAGGAGGAGGACGAGGGGACGTACAGGTGCCGGGCGGAGAACAGGGAGGACTCGCTCGACGCCGTGGCCCACATACAGGTCCAAGGTGAGACAAAACTATGACATATATATTTTTTTACAGCAATGAAAGCGTTCAAAGGCAAAAAAACAATGAAAACAATAAAGCACTGCTCCTATAAAAAAAAAAATGAGAGGTTAATATTGGGTGTAGAGGTCATAGGCAGGAGGAAATACAGACACATGATGGCTGTTCCAGAGTTTACCAGTGAAAGGGATGAAAGAATGAAGATGATGGTTAACTCTTGTGCTTTGTGTGAATAAAGTTTGGCATGGTAAAAATCTTAGTGATTGTGAATTATATGTTTGTCATAGGAGATGAAGTCGTGAAATGGATGGTCAAGATATGTGAAGTAGCATGGGGGGGGGCAGCAGACTGGACGAAAGCCATCATTGTCCCAGTTTACAAGGCGAAGGGCAGGAGAGGGGAATGTGGGAGCTATAGAGGTATAGGTCTCCTGAGTATACCCGGAAAGGTATATGGAAAAATCATAATAGAGAGGGTGCAAAGACTTACAGAAGAGAAAATCAGTGAAGAACAAGGAGGCTTCAGGAAGGGAAGGGGATGTGTGGATCAGATATTTGCCTTCAGGATGGAAGTAGAAAAAATAATAGTAAAAGGAAAGAAACTATACGCTGCCTTCATGAATATGGAAAAAGCTAGAGCTAATACAGTCTCTCTATATGATGATGCATCTGCATGTGTCAAAATTACTGGAGAAACAAGTGAACATTTTGAGATAAAAGTGGGCCTAAGACAAGGGTGCGTCATGTCACCATGGTTATTCAATATTTATATGGATGGTGTCATTAGAGAAATGAAGGGCAAAGTTGGAGAAGATGGAGTAAGACTGTTCGATGAGGGAAGGAAGTGGGTACTGAATTCGATACTGTTTGCTGATGACACGGTGCTCATTGCAGAAAATGAAAGTGACCTACAAAATTTGGTCAGTGTTTTTGATAGTGTCTGTAACAGGAGAAAGCTGAAAGTAAATGTCAACAGAAGTGAAGTTATGGTTTGTGAGCGAAATAGAAGTGAGGTTGTAGATTTTGTATGCCCATATAGAGTGAGAATTTAATGTGAAAAAGAATTCAAAATAATTTTGAATGGTGAAGAAATGGAGGAGGTCAATGAGTTTAAGTACCTTGGATCAGTTATGTGCAAGCATGGTGGTACGGAGGGAGAGATAAGAGAAAGGGCATTGCAAGGAAGAAGGGTGGTAGGGTCTTTGGGACGAATCATGAATGGCAGAAGTGTGAGCATGGAGGTAAAGAGGGATTTGAGAAATACAATAATAGTACCAACCCTCACATGTGCAAGTGAAACGTGGGCCTGGAATGAAAGTCAGAGGTCTAGAGTGCAGGCAGTGGAAATGAGTTATTTGAGGAGTGCTTGTGGTGTGAGTAGAATGGATGGAATGAGTAATGAAAGTGTGTACAGGCGTTTTGGAATGTGTCACAGGGGTGAAGGGAAGAAGTGTGGAGTGGTGGAAGAAGTGAAGCTACAGACTTTAAAGTGGTTTGGCCACATGGAGCGAATGGAGGAGAGTGTGATGACCAGAAGGGTATATGTGAGTGAGATAGAGGGAGGGAATTCTAGAGGACGACCTCCTGTGAAATGGAGGGATAGGGTGCAAGAGTACGTTGGGGAGAGGGGGGCAAAATCTTTGAGAAACTTTGAGCAGGCAAGGAGGGAGTGTCTGGATAGAGAAAGATGGAAGCTCTTCTGCCATGGCCATCCCCTGCTGGGAGCTCCTAGGAGCAGGCATCCAGGAAATGATGATCATATGTTTGTCTCCGTTACTAGTATTGAAAATGGTATAAGAAAGACTATTCATATCTTTGTGGTTTGAGTATATAAAGTTTGGCATTGTGAAAGGTTAGCATTTGCCAGTTATCGTCAAGTTAGGTTAGGTTAGATGTTTGTCTCAGTACTAGTGTTTTCAGTGTTATAACAAAGACTGCATATTTTTTTGTGATTTGTGTGGATAAATTTTGCCATTGTAAAAATCTTAAGTGTTTGTCAATCATTAAGTTCCTCTCAGTTACTAGAGTGGTAAAAATGTTGAAAATGGAATAACAAAGACTAGCAATATTTTTGCGGTTTGAGTGTATAAAGTTTGGCATAGTAAAAATCTTAGTGTTCTTCAGTCATCATGTTTCTCTCAGTTACTAAAGCTTGAAAATTGTATGACAGTTGCTCCGAGGTTTCTGAGGCAGCCGGCCAACGCTCTCGCCTATGAGAAGGAGAACGTGGAGCTGGAGTGCAGCGTGTACGGCCAGCCAGAGCCCTCGCTCCACTGGCTCAAGAACGGCGAGCTGCTGGTGGAGACGGAATACCTTCAGGTGAGCCGGACTTCTGTGGCGGTGTGGAAATTTATCGCTGTTACAGGTTTAAAAGGACAGAGATATGTAGATTCATAAGATAGATAGATTGGTGGATACATACATACATACATAAGGGGAAAGGAATGTAAGGCCCTAAATCAGTGGTTCTTAACCTGGGGGGTGCACCCCTCTGAGGGGGAGCACAGTAATTTCCAGGGGGGGTGCGAGCCCTAGGGGAAAACTAGGAATTTCTCTAATTATATTTGCTATTCTCTTACCAAGAGCGTGGGCTAATATTGAGAAGTTTATGAACAAATGCAAAAGTATCGCCATTACTTCAGTTTCCTGTAGTCTACTTAGGGCTTGCCAGTTTCTTTAACATCTGTAAGGAAATTTTATTGCTAGATGCAAGGGGGCGTGGAGGGAAGGACTACTTCCTGGAAGGGGCGGGGAAGTAAAAAGGTTAAGAACCACTGCTCTAAATGGATGCATAAGGTATGTAAAGAGATACATCAGAATCCATAAGGTTCCATGCATAAGGTTCTAAAGAGATAAGTAAAGGAAAAGGGATACAAGGTTCTAAGTAGATACATAAGGGATTTCAGTAGATAAGGGATATAAGGCTCTATGCAGGGAGATAAATATAATGCTGTCAATAGCTACACAAAACACAGCTGTGTTGTGTTGTGTTAGGTGTGTAATGCCAAGCCTCCCTGCAGAGTGTGAGCGGCAACAACCTGCAGATCCTTGGCCTGGTGCGCCAGGAGTACACCGGATGTACCAGTGTGGCGCACAGCTCGCCGGGGACGCCCAGCTGTGTGTCCTTGAGTCAAGTAAGCAGCGGTGCCGTGCGGGGCAGACACTGTTCACACTGTAGCCCTTTGTTTGCATTCATGAGTACTGATGTAGTGTTGTCTGCATTGGACACAGGCAGTGACTAGTCCAGATAATTCCAGGTTGCTAATAAGCCCAGACGCAAACATTTACAAGGTTACTGAATGTATTCCAGTGTTTCTGGCGGGCAGCTGCAGCCGCTGGTACAGACGCTGCAGTTTTAAAAAGTGTACTTTACCCAAGTTATTGATGTTGATGCATGTGATTTTCTTAGCATGGCTGTAAGCATAACCCTTTGTTGTGTTTATTATTCCTTGAAGACTGAATAAAATGCATAGATTACACTGTGGGCAAAGCACACGTCTCCAGTAATGTGTTCATATTTGATTGTCCTGAAGTTTGGAGATATCAAAGCCGGTGCTGAGAGTTACTGACTCACTAAAATGTGATTTACCCGAGAATGACTATTTTGTTGTGGTATTTTGATAATAAGTTGTCTGGGCTCACCTCCAGGAAGGAGCAGCATGCCCCCACCCACGCACAAGGCAGGTCACAGACACAGTAAGTGGGGCAGCTCAGGCACACCACTACTACTACTACTCCTTGTTTTCAATACTTAGAATGTCTGCTCATTGTTGACACAGCTTGTTTACATCATTTTCCTTCTCTTGGTGTGGGCCTTGACAGTCACTGTGCCTACTAGTCTTTATGCTGTTCACAATAATTATTCCTGGGATACTCAGTCCTCTACAAGCAGGAAGGATCACTCAGGTCAGAACCAAAGGACACAACCTGGGAATATTTATTGCATAAAAAATTCAACACAATACTACTACTGTTAAGATGTATTTAGCAAATACGGAGTTATCCAACTGCCATTCCAGTGATTATAAAGAAATAATAACATTTTAGCGAGTACATATACAACATTTCATCAAAAGTAAGTAATTCACACATCACTTTCCTCCCTTCACTGCAGAGAACGCGTCCAGAACGTGAGTGCAGCTCCTCCAGCGAGGGACGAGATGAATACAAGACCCAGATCAGCGACCTAAGTCCCGGGAGTAACTACATGGTGCGGGTGGCGGCCCACACCTCCGGCGGCCTGGTGGGCGCCTCCATACACGAGGTGCGGGTGTTCACCAAGCCGGACCTGGACCTGCCCTCCGCCTCAGAGTCTGAAAGTTGTCTCCACCTCACCCACCAGTCTGGAGGCCACTTGGTCGCCGCCCGTACTGGCCAAAACGCCCATCACGGGATACACCATGTTCTATACGCAGGTGTGGACGGCCTTATAGAACTGTGTGCTAAATGTGGAGTCTCTGTTGCCTAACAAAAGTCTCCCCATATCCTTGTGTGTCATTAGTGACCTTCCTTTGAGTAGAGGGTGACCATAGCCGTGTGTTTGTACAAGTCCCAGTGTGTATCTTAACCATTGTCTCCCTTGTAGTTTTCTCCTCAGGTTGGGTCAGCAGAAGAACACGAAGTAAAGGTCACTGGTACGTCACATGACCTCCAAGGCCTGGACCAGTTCACTGAGCACAGCGTGTGGCTCACCGCCGTCAACAGTAATGGCGGGGGAGACGCCACCCGGAGGTCACTGCCAGAACCTTCTCAGACGTGCCCTCAAAGGAGCCTCAGAATGTGAGCGTTGAGGCTGCCAGCTCAAGGGTGAGTTGTGGAAGGCTTCCAAGGCAAAGATACATTGTGAAACTCGTTTTTAAATAGCTTTCTGCTCTGTTCGTTTCCTTCACATCATCTCTACAAGTTGCACATTCATTGTTTCAGTATTTTTAACCCTTGCACATTCATTATATTTGACCCGTCTGCTGCGATTGGCACGGATTTGGCCTTCACTGGTAGCCTGAAAACATTTACTCCCATGTCTTTCCCTGGCTCTGTGGTGGATAGTGGAGTGTATCCAATGTGGCATTGGTGCGCAGGATATCCCCTCCCAAGCTGCAGGACTTTACATTTTTCTCCACTGAATTGTAGCAGCCGGTTTGTGTTCCATTTCTGTAGCTTGGTGAGGTCTTCTGGTAGGAAATCCACAGTCAGGGGGTTAAGTTGAAGCATTCATGGCCTCACACAATGCTCAAACTTTTTAAGATTGTATTTTGATAATTTATCGTATAACTTTTTTCCCTCACATGGCCTTTCCCTTCAGAGCCTCATCATCTGCTGGGAGCCTCCGCTGGCCGAGCACCAGAATGGGATCATCACCAGCTGCAAGATCCTCTACAAGGAGCGCGGCGAGTCAGGTTCCTCCAAGACCAAAGCCACAGACAGAAACAGACGACTCTTTGCCCTCAAGAAAAGCACCACATACTCCATAAAGGTTTAACCTGTCTGCTGCGATTGGCACAGATTTCACATTCACTGGTAGCCTGATAACATACAGTCCCTGGTCTTTCTCTGCCTCTGTGGTGGATAATGGAGTGTTTCCCATGTGGTATTGGTGTGCTGGATATCTCTTCACTGGTAGCCTGATAACATACAGTCCCTGGTCTTTCTCTGCCTCTGTGGTGGATAGTGGAGTGTTTCCCATGTGGTATTGGTGTGCTGGATATCCCCTCCCATGGTGCAGGACTTACCTTTTCTTCATTGAATTGTAGCCACAGATACTTTTTGTTCTCGCTGTTCATTTCCCATTTCCTTCTGGTTCTCCTCCTCCTCCTGTAACCCTCTCTTTCCTGTCCCTACTGATCATGTTCTCTTTTTTCCTCTTGCTGTTCCTGTGTTCCCGCCCTGCCAAATATTCTCCCGCGTCCTGCTTCTCGGCATTTCCTTGAGCAGGTTAGTGCAGAGAGCGTATACAGCTTAGGGTCGGAGAGGCTTTGACGGAGCTCAACCAACGTAATGTACAGACTGAAGCGACACAGCGCCACAAAGAGAGCCCACGAGACCACAATTACACACTGTACATATATAACATAAACTTGGGCGAGGCTGTGGATTTTGATGCAGCGGATGTACATTTTGATCCAATGACCCTGATAACCTAAAACCGGTGAATGTATAGGAGGCGAAGCTACACACGCACACGCACACACACACACACACACACACACACACGCAATAATACAATACCCGTCAACATTACAAAGAGAAAGTATTCTTCCCATGATAAATACTGATTAAAAAGTCTTGTGTGTGTGTGTGTGTGTGTGTGTAATTCACCTCGGCCTGATCACGAGTTGGACTCGGTCCCGCCAGCAGGTACCCTCCCGACGTGAACAAGTGCTCATCATCATCGATCTCTGGGTACTGCCAGGACCTCACACACCACACCCCCCATCCCCCTTGCTCAAGGGAGGACAGTAACCACTCCTTGTCAACAGAAAGAATCCGGCCTGATGGGGGCTCAAACCGCTGCCTGTTTGGCCGTAAAGCCTTGCAGCGCAGCGCTCTACCGATTGAGCTGTGTGTGTGTGTGCAACTGTGTGTGTGTGTGTGTGTGTGTGTGTGTGTGTGTGTGTGTGTGTGTGTGTGTGTGTGTGTGTGTAGCCTCGCCTCCTATACATTCACTCTGGTTTAGATTAGCAGCTGCTGCAGTCTGACTCGACTCGCTCTCCTGATCATTACTGCCGCAGGAAATGACATAACTGTCTTCTCCCACACTCTACCTTCTCTTCCTTGCTTTATTCTTCATTATTACCATTACCAGAAGCTTTATTACTCTGTTCCCCGCATAAGGAGGACGAGGGGACAGACACATGCGTTTGGCTTCCTGATGCAATACATATTATCAAGGGAAGCATGATAGCAAGAGAATATTGAGCTACACACAACTTTTACTACCATTATTATTGGCAAGATTGTCACGTGTAAGGAGGACGGGGAGGCAGGGACATGGGTTTGGCTTCCTGACACAACACGCATCATCAAAGGAAGCAAGGCAGCAAGCGAATAATGAGCAGCACACAACTATACGCATACAATTCCAGCACTGCCGCCAGGTAAGACCACGAGACTAACAATGAGGAGCCCAACAACATCGTTACGTCCGCATTGCATCGCTCCACATCTTATCCGCCCCCAGTTACCAGCGCATAGAAGCTCCTGCCCTTCCCCATTACGCGTATATCATTAGCCAAGCGAAAAGAAAGCCACTCCCTCCATCCCTTCAACTCAGGCTACATGTGATTGGGGGATTTTTTGGGAAAAGATGGTGCTGGTTAATGGTATTTCCTTGGCTGGGGATATCCGCCAAGGTAACCTGAAGAGTTTTTAGTGAAGGTACCATAAGGTTGAAGGCGGATTTTCTAATGGTAACAACAATAAGACTGACACTCGTTTACTCCTTTTCCTTCTGCCTCACCAACTACTTCTGTGAGAGTCTATCAGTTGCCATATGTGTTTCTACCCCTCAATCTACATTCTATCTCACGTTAGTTCACCGCAGTATCACCAACGCCATCACCACATATATCAACAAACGCCACAACATACCAACATACCACACACCAACACATTCACTAAACACAAACCAGAAACTTCAAACCATCAACACACGTGATGACAGACTTACTCCCTCATAAATGGACACTCGGCCTCGATTCATTATACAAATACGCTAATTATTCTAAGAAGCCTAAATTATTGGTAACGTTAAACCTGGTGTGTGTGTGTGTGTGTGTGTGTGTGTGTGTGTGATATATATATATATATATATATATATATATATATATATATATATATATATATATATATATATATATATATATATATATATATATATATATTGATATATATATTGATATATTTATTTTTGGCTGAATAGTTATATACATATTGGTAAATTACAAATGTAGTTTTTATTTTAAGCCAGGGCCATTAAGCCGAGGCTTTCTTAGGACCTGAAGACTCGTAAAGAAAGTACATAACAAGGGACAGGTTTAGGCCACATAAAGCATAATAACTTACATATATTTCAACAATGTATAAATGTATAGGTCAGTCGAAGTGAAAAATGTATACAATACGAACATGTGAAAAAAAAACTTAGTTGACATCACTCTAGCAGTAAACAAGTGTACATGTGAAATAAAAACTTGAAAATAGCTTGATTATTATTGAAATAATGAAATTTACAGCAAGCAGTCAGAGTTTGCAAAAATAATGTGAGAAAAAAAAACGCAATGAACCATTCAAAAACACTATAAAATAAATTAAAAAATCAATGTGACCATAAGTTCTCATAGGTACTAAGAAGCCTTTTATTAATTTGGTTTGAACAATCTTATATTCTCATCAGTTTTTAAGTGTTGTGGTAAGTCATTCCAGATTTTAGCTCCTCTTGATAGGATGCTCCGTTTTTTTTTTTTTTACAACAAAGGAGGCAGCTCAAGGGCACACAAAAAAAGAAAACAATAATAAAAAAAAAGCCCGCTACTCGCTGCTCCTAAAAAAGAAACAAAAGAGGTGGCCGAAAGGAAGATCAAATACGGGAGGAGATGTGTCCTGATACCCTCCTCTTGAAAGAGTTCAAGTCGTAGGCAGGAGGAAATACAGATGAAGGAAGATTGTTCCAGAGTTTACCAGCGTGAGGGATGAAAGAGTGAAGATGCTGGTTAACTCTTGCATAAGGGGTTTGGACAGTATAAGGATGAGCATGAGTAGAAAGTCGAGTGCAGCGGGGCCGCGGGAGGGGGGGAGGCATGCAGTTAGCAAGTCAGAAGAGCAGTCAGCGTGGAAATATCGATAGAAGATAGAAAGAGAGGCAACATTGCGGCGGAATTTAAGAGGTAGAAGACTATCAGTATGAGGAGGAGAGCTGATGAGACGAAGAGCCTTTGCCTCCACTCTGTCCAGAAGAGCTGTGTGAGTGGAGCCTCCCCACACATGAGATGCATACTCCATACGATGTGATGTCCTGCACAATGGTATTAATAGGTCATGAGGTCTCCGGGTAACATTGCCAGGCATTGCTGTAAAGCCAGAGTCTATGGAGAGAGAGAGAGAGAGAGAGATTGTCGCTATATAGTACGGTTCTTATGGGCCAAACAAAGTCTTTCGCTCCACCATACGTGATGCAAGTGTGGACATGGCCTTATCTTACGTAATTTAGGGCACTGATGTCAGAAATCACCCGTCCAAGCATCCTTCTCCTGTCAGAGAGGCGCTATACGACAACATAAGCGTGGATAGCCTTGGCTTGAGTTTTAAATTTTCCGCAAAAAAAAAAAATATTAAGCATTTAATGACCAAATATACTCAGGACTTAATAATTCACAAAGAGTTTTTCAAGTCACTTAGTTATTTTACATGCAATCTATTGCTTAACATTCATGATTTCATTAATATATTTTTTCTCTACTTCTACAAATTTGTTTACCGAGAACACGATTAGAAGTAAATAACGAAGAAAACGTATTTTAAGGATAGACTCGTATTAAAAACTCGTGTTGAAGCGCTGCGACTGTTTACATAATACATATCTACCTCAATGACGACGCAAAGGCTGTCAGTGAGTTATAGCAGTATTTGCCAATATATGTGTGGATAGCTTTTTTTTTTTATTTTTTTTTATTTTTTTTACGTCGCGGCCTATTGCGCCGGTAGGCTTGTTCCCGGTGGATCCTGATGGTCGGTCCAAGGCTTCTTTCCGGTGGGTCCTGATGGTCGGCCCAGCCCGTTCTGGCGCAGGCGAGTGTTTATAGTGGCGCCATCTTGCATTGGCTCATGCTGCCCTCCCGGAGCTCATCTTTAATCCTAGAATCTAGAGTCCGGGTTGATAGGTGGTCTTCTGGACAGCATGTGGGTAGTTTTAAGCCACTCGGCGGCGGCTGAAAAATCCCAGCTTGGTGGCACCGGTCGGGGATTGAACTCGCGTCCTCCTGGACGCGGGGCCGTCTTGCTATCCTTCCAGCCACCGCCTCAAGCTTAGACTTGAGTTATTCATTTCATGCTTATTATTTACCGGCAGTTTAAGAGAACATCATGTAGCTATCTGGCAACTTACACTAGAGCAAGACCTTTAATTTAACATTAATCAATATATATATATATATATATATATATATATATATATATATATATATATATATATATATATATATATATATATATATATAGATATATATATATATATATATATATATATATATATATATATATACAACATAGGAAACAGTTCAAGGGCACCCAAAAAAAGGAAACAATAATAAAAAATGCCCTCTACTTACCTCTCCTAAATATAATCCAGAGGTGGCCGAAAGAGAGGTCAATATCGGAAGGAGAGGTGTCCAAATACCCTTCTCTTGAAAGAGTTCAAGTCGTAGGCAGGATGAAATACAGATGCAGGAAGATTGTTCCAGAGTTTACCAGAGTGAGGGATGAAAGAGTGAAGATGCTGGTTATCTCTTGCATAAAGGGTTTGGATAGTATAGGGATGAGCATGAGTAGAAAGTCGCTTGCAGCGGGGCCGCGGGAGGAGGGGAGGCATGCAGTTAGCAAGTTCAGAAGAGCAGTCAGCGTGGAAATATCGATAGAGGAGAGAAAAAGAGGCAGCATGGCGGCGGTAATTAAGAGGTAGAAGACTCTCTGTATGAGGAGGAGAGCTGATGAGACGAAGAGCCATATATTTAGTAGGAGTAGGTAGGAAGACACCTACCGAACGGGCGTGACCTACTCCCGGTGAGGATATATGAGAAGCGAGGAGGGTGCTGAAGCCCTACAAAGACCCTACCCATGTCCTCACTAACCGTTTCCCTTTTGTCTCATTAACACCAGAGAGCAGTTCAGCATGCTCTCTAAAGACAGTTCCTCTCTCTTTCTACACCACACTACATTCACAAAACACAAACACCTTTTCCCAAACCTCAAAATTCAAACGGGCTAACGAAAACACTACCTCAGGTCTCCACCTGGGGACCATAAATTCCCCAGGAGGACTCCCTTCTGGCTGCCGACTTGAGAGGTGTCTTGATAACTCCTCGAACCTCCTCCTTATCAATTTCTGCAACATGTGCGGCCTCCGTTCTAATTTTCATTCTGTGGAACACCATCTCTCCTCCTCTAAACCTCACCTTCTCTTCCTCACCGAAACACAGGTTTCTGAGGCTACTGACAGCAACCTTTACTCTGTTCCCTCCTACTATCTCTATCCTAAATTTCAATCCAAAGGAGGATGTTGCGCCTACGTGCGCAACGACTCTTCTGAGTTTTCCACCATCTGGCTAAGACTTCATTGTCATTCTATTACTAAATACATCTGTGCTGTTTATCTCTCACCTAACTCTACTAACTATGTAAAACTCTTTGACTATTTGAACTCTAAAGTGGAGCACATCTTGACCCACTCTCCCTTCGCTGAAATCTCCATCTTGGGAGATTTCAATGTTCACCACCAGCTTTGGCTTTCATCCTCTTGCACTGACCAGCCTGGTGAACAAGCCTACAACTATGCTATACTCAACGACCTGCACCAGTTGGTTCAGCACCCTACACGTATTCCCGATCGTCTTGGAGACAGGCCCAACATTCTAGACCTCTTCCTTACCTCTAATCCTTCTGCTTACTCTGTCAACCTGTTCTCTCCGTTGGGCTCCTCCGATCACAACCTTATTTCTGTATCCTGTCCTATCACTCCTGTACACCCTCTGGACCCTCCAAAGAGGCAATGCTTCTGGCATTTTGCTTCAACTCGGTGGGACGACCTGAGGATGTACTTTTCCGATTTCCGATTTGCTTCCAGGATAGAGACCCCTCTGTGTGTGCTCAGCGCATCACAGAGGTGATTGTCTCTGGAATGGAAGCATACATTCCACGTACTTTCTCTACTCCCCATGCTAAAAAACCTTGGTTTAATCACGCTTGTTCTCGTGCTGTCAAAGATAGAGAGGCAGCTCACAAAATGTACCAAGGCCCTCGAACTCCCTCTAAACATGATCATTACATTTCCGCCCGGAATCGTGCCAAATATATTCTTCGACTTATCAAAAAAACTCCTTTATCCATAGAAAATGTCAACACCTTGTTTTCTCTATTTCTTCCAGAGAGTTCTGGCACTTAGCCAAAAATATCTCCTCCAATTTCACTTCTTCCTCTTTCCCGCCTCATCTTAACCCAGACAGCAGCACTGCCGTCTCATCTATCTCTAAGGCTGAACTCTTCGCTCAAACTTTCTGTAACAACTCCACTCTGAACGATTCTGGGCATGTTTCTCCTACTCACCCCCCCTCTGACTCCTTTATGCCTGTTATTTAGATTATTAGGAATGATGTTTTTATGCCCTCTGGTCTCAACTCTCAGAAGGCTTATTGACATGATGGAGTGCCTCCTATTGTCCTTAAAACTATGCTTCCGTGCTGACACCCTGCCTGGTCAAACTCTTTCGTCTTTGCCTATCAACAGCTACCTTTCCTTCCTTCTGGAAGTACGGCTTCGTACAGCTTCTGCCTAAGAAGGGTGAACGTTCCAATCGTTCAAACTACCGCCTTATAGCTTTACTTTCCTGTCTATCTAAAGCTTTTGAATCAATCCTTAACCGGAAGATTCAAAAGCACCTTTCCACTTCTAACCTTCTATCTCATCGCCAGTATGGGTTCCGCAAGAGGCGTTCTACTGGCGATCTTCTTGCTCTCTTAACTAATTCTTGGTCATCCTCTTTTAGCCGTTTCGGTGAAACTTTCTCAGTTGCACTAGACATATCGAAAGCCTTCGATAGAGTCCGGCACCAGTCTTTGCTTTCTAAACTGCCCTTTCGGATTCTATCTTTCTCTGTTCCTTTATCTCCAGTTTCCTTTCCGACCGTTCTATCTCTGCTGTTGTAGACGGTCACTGTTCTTCCCCTAAACCTATTAACAGTGGTGTTCCACAGGGCTCCGTCCTATCACCCACTCTCTTCCTGTTATTCATCAGTGATCTTCTTTCCATAACAACCTGTCCTATCTACTCATATGCTGATGACTCCACTCTGCATTATTCAACTTCTTTGAACAGAAGACCCTCTCAACAGGAATTACATGACTCCAGGCTAGAGGCTGCAGAACGCTTAACTTTATATATATATATATATATATATATATATATATATATATATATATATATATATATATATATATATATATATATATATATATATATATATATATATATATATATAAGCAAAATTTCAGATTTACGATGGCAGTGATGTCACTAATATAGGCTGTCTGGTGTAACATCAGATAGTATCCTCTGCTGTAATCAGGATCGATGCCAGACATTGTAGACATCGGGGACTTAAACCCTGTCTGGCAATGGGGAGGGGTCCGGGCGTATGCTCCCCTGGGAAAAAAAAAAAAAAACATCCCCATAGATTCTTCTTCTTTTGGAGACATTTGGTATAATGACAAAATTAATTTATGATACGTCCTACACTAGAATCAATTTGCTGTATAATGAATTAAGTAAAAAAAAAATATCTTAACACCTTAAAACCTTAAAGAAAGATCTGGGTCTTTTGATGAAAGATCTGGGGCTGAAGCCCTAAAAGCCACCCTCCCCCGCCGCCTATGGTTGTAGTAAATGAGTGGGCCCAAAGAGTTTTATAACTATAAATGTTGTAGTAGTAGATGTCCTACCTTATCCTCATGTTTACTGAATTATGAAACCCATATGAAGAGCAAGGAAACCATATAAGTCTATCGTTAAACCAGTTTTCCAATCTAACTTTTTATAAACGAATTGTTAAATTGATCGATTCTTGATCGTCATGAAAATTAACCTATTACCAAGTCTTCACAATAAAAAAAAAACTATAACATTACATTGCGTGTGGTAACAAAAATTTAATGTAAGAACTAAATAAACGTTAAAAGTTGACATTTTACTGTAGTCTCTAATCAAGCATTACTTCATACTTTTTCTGTCATCGCTACCCCCTTATACGTCAAAGCTCTACATCCAATCCCTCACTCATACTCCCTCCCCGATGCTCGTGTCCTGACATTCCTTATAATGACATTGACCAGCTTCATGTCACACTGGGCGGTTTTGCGCGCAGCGGCAGCAACTTCAAGGTTGTTTGTGTCCTTGAGGCAGAGGGATTACTTAAGAGTCCACATGTCTGAGAAATTGGGTTCACCCATTTCATGCTTGGAGGAAAACAAGAGAAAAGTTTGAGAAGTTTTATGAGAATAGGGGGTGTTAGTGAGCTCTGCTCTTGGTCCAAGGGCACAATGCATTCAAGCTAGAAATCGAGCAAACAGGGTACTGGGTTTTATTTCAAGGAGCGTAATCAATAGAAGCGCTGAAGTCTTCCTCAAACTATATGTAGCATTAGTTAGACCTCATCTTTATTATGCTGTTCAGTTATGGTCACCTTACTACAGAATGGATATCAAAATGTTAGAATCGATGCAGAGAAGGATGACTATGATGATTCAAGGGCTACGAAACTTGCCATACAAGGAAAGACTGAAACAGTTAAACATACATTCTCAAGAAGGCGAAGGGTGCGTGATCGAGTTTTATAAATGGATGAAGGGCTTTAATAAGGGGGATATTAATAAGGTTATGTTGGTAAGAGAACCGGGTAGGACACGTAGTAATGGGTTTTAACTGGATAGATTCAGATTCAACAAGGACATAGACAAAAATTGGTTTACTAACATTGGTAGATGAGAGGAGTCATGTGGTGAGTGGCAATACAACTGTCGCATTAAAAAAAATAGATTAGATAAATTCTTGGACAGTGATATCAGGTGGGGTTAGATTCACTGGAGCTTAGGTTCAAAGGAGCTGCCTTGTACAGGCCTATCGGCCTCTTGCAGACTCCGACGTTCTTATGTTTCTAATTGCCGAATGACCAAGGTCATTTGATAAATTGCTGCAAGTTCTAAGGCCTCACATCTCCAAACAAAACACACAGTATTGGAGGGCAATATCTGCCGGGGAAAGATTGACAATTACACTAAATGAACTATCAAATCAACATCAAGCATGGTGGTCGACCGCGCGGCAGAACCACCTTGTGTGACCACGTGCATTGAATTGTGTGTTGTGTCCTCAATCGCGGCGGGCAACGGCAGCGCGGCAGGGCGATTCTGCCGCAGCGTGCTGCGGTGTTGGGCGGCTGCCGCGTAATACCGCGCGGCAAAACCGCCCAGTGTGACACCGGCCTTAGTAAGGGATCTATTTTCGCATTATCAACATCATCATCGTCATCATCAAACACGAAGGGTCTATTTGTCTAATTAACTCCTTCCTTGTTGTGGACGTCTCGGAGCCTCAGATCTCTCCCTAACTCGCCGGAATGTTGTTATCCCCTCAAATTATACTGAATTTCCAATTCTACACACACACACACACACACACACACACACACACACACACACACACAGGGTAGAGCGTCTGACTCACAACCAGAAGGTCCGTGGTTCAATTCCAAGGTCGGGTGAAGATAAGTTGGGTTTATCTTCCTTCACGTGTAGCCCTGTTCACTTAGCAGTGAGTAGGTACGCGACGTCAGGCAAGGAGTTGTGACCTCGTTGTCGAGGTGTGCTGTGTGAGTGGTCTCAGTCCTCCCCAAAGATCGGTACTACTAGCTCTGTGATCTTCATTAGGGGATCGGCTGTCTGTCTCGAGAGAGACCCGCAGCAGACAAAGAGGTGTATTACACACACACACACACACACACACACACACACACACACACACACACACACACACACACACACACACAAAGGCAGGTTAATTCACAAGATGCAGAACAAGTATCCTGTGAGTGGGGACATCCATAGCTCGACTGGTTACCGACTTTGTACTTATGTTCGCGAAAGTTAAGTGAATATAATTAAATAAATGGTTTAATTAAAGTATACTAGTCAATACATAGGGTCCATTTACTTTCCTAGCTTCATCATAACCGTCCAAGACTTGGGGGCCTGTACCTTTACCCCAAATAACAAGTTTCCATATATTTTCTGGTATTTCATCTTTCATTCGATTTCACACTTTCAGAGGTGCCAAAGGAAGGTTCGTCCAGCCACGCCTGCAGCCAGCCATCCCTCATTCCCTCCTGCTCGTTCTCCTCAAGTAAAGATTATTTGCCCCGAGGAACAACCTCCTGGATCTTCTACTGAATACATATAGTCTAATAAGGGAGCGTTCAGGGGTAGCCTACTTTACCTTGCCCCTGGTCGGTAAAGAATTATAACCTTTTAGCATCGTGTTATCACTCTGTTTCGGTAAAATAATAGGAATAAAATGATGCAAATAAAGTAATAAGGAAGTAATGGGAGTAATATAATGGCAATAAAGTGTCAATAAAATACTAGCAGTATTATGATGAGAATAAAATAATGGCAAGATAAAGTGCCAGTAAAATATTGGCAATAAAAACAATGACAATAATATGAAGGGAACAAGACAATGCCCATAATATAAAGACAAATATTATGTCAATGAAAATGGCAATAAAAATATTAGCAATAAAAACATTTCTGTTCACAGCTCTCAGAAGGCTGATGGACCTGATGGAGTGCCTCCTATTGTCCTTAAAAACTGTGCTTCCGTGCTGACACCCTGCCTGGTCAAACTCTTTCGTCTCTGCCTGTCAACATCTACCTTTCCTTCCTGCTGGGAGTACGCCTTCATTCAGCCTGTGGCTAAGAAGGGTAACCGCTCTAATCCCTCAAACTACCGCCCTATAGCTTTACTTTCCTGTTCATCTAAAGTTTTGAATCAATCCTTAACCGGAAGATTCAAAAGCCAGTTCCACAACCTTCTATCTAATCGCCAGTTTGGTTTCGGCAATGGTCGTTCTAGTGGCTATCTTCTTGCTCTCTTAACTGATTCTTGGTCATCCTCTCTTAGCAGTTTCATAAGAACATAAGAACACTTGTAAGAACGCAGGAGTCTGCAAAGGGCCGGTAGGCCTGTACAGAGCAGCTCCTTTGACCTCTTTGCTCCCGATGTGTCTAGCCTAATATCATGTCCATGATTTATCTAGTCTATTTTTGAATCATGACAATTTGTATTAGCTCACCTACGCAATACTAAGCTATTCCTCATCCACCACCTATTAGTAAACCAATTTTGCCTATGTCCCTATTGAGATCTAGATTATCCAGTTTGACCGTTACTTCGTGTCCTACCAGTTCTCTTACCAACAAAACCTTGAATATACTCATATTAAAGCCTTGTCCATTTATAAACCTCGATCGTATCTCCACACGCCTTCGCCTTTCTAGAATACCAAAGTTTAACTGTTTGATCTTTCCTCGTATGGCAAGTTTCTCAACCTAGATCATCTTAGTCATCTCCTCTGCCGTTCTAACATTTTGATATCCATTCTATAGTAGGGTATTAGAACTAGACACATAGTCAAGATGGTCTAACTAATGCTAAATATAGTTTGAGGAAGACTTCCAGGGCTTCTGTTGCTTACGCTCCTTGAAATAAATCCAGTACCCTATTAGCTCGATTTTCCTTAAACGAATGCGTGTGCCCATGGGACGGAATCAGAGCTCACAAAGACCCCTAAATCCCTCTACTTTTTGGACTTTCACCCATAAGTGTCATTTATGGCTAGTTATGTGGGGTTGTTTCTACCACTCAGAACCTGCACCACCATTGAACTCCATCTACCCATTGCCATGATCATATAATCTGTTGAGTTCACCTTGGGGAGAATACTAACGTCTGATCCGACTCAATTACTCTACGATCTTGGTATCATCTGCAAATTGCACTAACATCACTACTATAATTCTGTCTAAGTCATGATATAAATAATAAATAAAATGGACCTAATACCGGACAACATGGGACCCCCACTCGTAACACATCCCCAGTCAGATCTTTTACCATTGATTTACTCTTTGCTTCTATTGCTAAGCCATACTTGAGCCAGATTCAACTACCCTCTACTCCATTAGACACCTGTAATTTAGCTTATGATCGTTGGTGAGGAACTTTGTCAAACCTTTACTGAAATAAAGAATGGAATTACTGTCACAATTTTTCATCTCTTAGCCGCCTCAAATGTCTCTGTCAGCCGCATATTCTTTGTTGTAGAGGACCAAGAGATTGGTGGTATGACCACCTTTTGTGAACCCATGCTGCGGTCGTGAATTAAGCTATGTTTCTCTAAATGCTCCCCAGATAGTTCCTGGCTATTATGGACTCAGCATCTTCCCTATAACCGATGTTAAGCTAATTGGGCGATAGTTTAGGCAGCAGCTATTTTTAAAAATGACGTCACGTGGCGCTTCTCCGCCAGGCTCGGCTTTGCAGCCAGTATTTCTACGTATCTTAAAGATGGCCGGATGGTGATCTTCAGGTTACCTCCTAGCTCCTTCAATATCTCAGAGAAATATCCCGTCAGGACCTGGCGACTTATTCTTCTGAAAGCTTATCTATCTCATCTGAACTACTTGCCTGAAGTAATTATTATATCCCTCAATTTATATACATCCCGCCTCAGCCGCACCTGAACTCTTTCCGGTATAGTCGTTGATCCTCCTGTGAATGCGAAAGAGTAGTCGTTCAACGGTATGCTCATATTTCGTAATTTTCTACAAGCTCCCCTATGTTTGATTTGTGATTGATTTTCTCCGGTCTTTTAATTTCTTTACATCTGAAAGAAGCCAGCAAGTTACTTCGCCTCATTGCTACTTTGATCCTCATAGTTCTTTTTTGCTATCCTGGTGTTTTAACTAATCTAGATAGTTCGACTGTGCCGGCCCCTGCAAGAGTGAGTTCGATGAAACTTTCTCAGTTGCATAGACATATCAGAAAGCCTTTGATAGAATCCCAACAGTCTTTGCTTTCTAGCTGCCTATCAGATTCCTCCCTCTCTCTGTTCCTTCTATCTCCAGTTTCCTTTCAGCCGTTCTATCTCAGCTGTGGTAGACAGTCACTGTTCTCTCTTAAACCTAACATTAACAATTGGTGCTCCACGATGTCATCTTATACCACTTTCTCTTCCTGTTGCCTCATCAATCTGCTTCCATAGCAAACCTCCTACTATCCATTCATATGATGGCTCCTCTGCATTATTCAGCTAACTTTCAACAGAAGACCCTCTCAACAGGAGATTACATGACTCAAGGCTGGAGGCTGCACAACAGCAACCTCAGACCTTATATATCATTTCCGGAAGAGTGGGAATAAAAGGAACCTTGTGTCCATTCAATGCCTTCAAAAAAACAATTTCTCCCCTATCAACTCGACACAATACTTCAAAACACCTATCTCTATTCTTCGACAACATCAGATGTCACCTTCTTCGCTAACACTAGAAAGCATCCTGGTCTATCCTTAACTCAAAATCTTAACTGGAAACTTTGTCCTCATCTCGTCTCTCACTAAATCAGCTTCCTCGATGTGGGCGTTCAGTATCGTCTCCCGTATGGAGTATGCATCCTCTCACGTGTGGGGTGGGCTCCACTCACACAGCTCTTCTGGACAGAGTGGAGTCTAAGGCTCTTCGTCTCATCAGCTCTCCTCCTCCTACTGATAGTCTTCAACCTCTTAAATTCGTCGCTTCCCTTCCCGCGGCCCCGCAGCACATGACTTTTTGCTCAAGCTCACCCCTATACCATACTGTCCAAATCCCTTATGCACAGTTAACCAGCATCTTCACTCTCTCATCCCTCCACGCTTGTAAACTCTGGAACAATCTTCATTTACCTGTATCTCTATTTCAAGAGAGGTATCAGGACATAAATTGACCAATCTTTAAGCCATTCCTCTTGACTCTTGTAGGAACAGTGATTGGCGGGCTTTTCATCCTTTTTTCCCTTTTTCCCAGAACAGCTTCCTCTGATGTTAAAAAAAAAAACTCTTCTTCCAGAAATTTATCTTTCTCAGCCCTCCACTGAGCTTTTATAGGGTAGCAGATAGCGGGCTTTTTTGCATTATTGTAGCTGTAAAAAATATAAAAAAGGATGACAAGCAGACGCTATTTAGCAACGATTAATTTTGTTTCTATGTACTAAACTCTCCGCCTTCGTTTATCTATTCTCTTCCTAACACTATATAACCAACAGTCGCTATTTACACGCTAATTTTGTCTCTCTGTACCTATGAACGTTTCAACAGGCACCTTGATATATCCTTACACTTCCCACACACACAAACAGTTACAGTCAGTCAATCAACACACTGTCTTAGCCATTACACTTCTATACGTTACTTAGTAAAATAGCCACCTGAAATATCCTCACACTCTCCAATGTAATGGCCCGAAATGTTACTACAATTGTAATAGGTATTTTCCCCCACATGTAAAATATATATATATATATATATATATATATATATATATATATATATATATATATATATATATATATATATATATATATATATATATATATATATATATTTGATCCTTCATCCTCACTGCCTCTTCGTTTCTCTGTTTCCTCTCTCCTAGCTCACCGTTCCTCCTTTCTGTCCTAGTTTCATTGACCTCTGCTGGCAGCTTGGCCAATGCCACTAACCCAAGCCACAAAAATATGTATTTCTGTTCCAATTACTCGGCGATGAATATTTAGAAGGTTTTGTTTATACGCCTACAGGCAGGTTGAGGGGGGAGGGGGAGAGCTGATGGGGGAGAGAGAGAGAGAGAGAGAGAGAGAGAGAGAAGAGGCTGTTGGGAGATGGGATGGGACAGGGCTGGTTACATTTCATGGGCTAATGGGAAGGCAAATGGAGCAGGGAGGGAGGAGGAGGAGGAGGAGGAGGAGAAGTAAAGATTGGAAAGTTTCGTCTGGTCAGCGCAACATCTGTGGTCATATGCCGGAGAGAGACAGGAGGAAGGAATTATAGGAGAAGGTAACAGACCCCAGGAGACAGAGCACAACTTCGATTAATACCTGGTACCCATTCACTGCTGGGTGGACAGAGGCGCAGGAGGTTCGGAAAAACCGCCCATTTTTTTCCACTCCGAGGAGGAGAAAAAGGAGGAAGGAAAAAAAGGAGAAAACCAGGTGGGTCAGTATCAAGGAAGAAAACATTGGAGGAGAAGGGTGGAGAGAAGAGGAGAGAGTTAAGAGAGAGGAAAGGATTGGATGGAAGGGATGTGGAGGTTGAAGAGGGAAAAAAGATGTTAGAACAAGAAAGGGAGATTAAGGGAGGGAGAGAAGGAAGAGAGGAGAGGAGAATAAAGAAGAGAAAGAAGAAGCTCACACACAAAAAAAGAGACTGAAGAAAAAAGCGAGAAGAAATTATGGAAGAAAAACAAAATAACAGGAAAGATAAAAATGATGTATGAAAATAAAGAAAATGGAAGAAAAAGGAA
>NW_026111942.1:493499-500999 GCF_024679095.1 Eriocheir sinensis
TGGATTTAGTTTTAAATGAAAGTTGTGCTAATAAAAATAAATAAATATGGTAAATACTGCCCGATCTTTTAATGCTGTGTTGCTGTTAGTATTACAGCTACTACTACTACTACTACTATTACTACTACTACTACTACTACTATTACTACTACTACTACTACTACTACTACTGTTACACGCTCTATATGACAAAGCTACAACTAAACATTATCATCACAATTAAGAGACGATTGGCTGAACGGATTACAGATTCGAAGCTTCGAACAAGGCTCAGTGGAGAGAAGGAGGAGGAGAATATAAAGAGGATCAGAAGGTAATAAAAATGCAGGCGAGTTATGTGGGAAAGGAATAGAAACATGATGGAAACCGGAGGAGTAGGAGGAGAGAATGAGGGAGGGAGGGAGGGAGGGCGATGAGGGTTAAGTGAAAGGTATTTTGAGAGCAGTGAAGCCGTGATATTGGAGGTTGAAGGAGCCTTTACTGGCCTTCATACTATTGGGTGGGGCAGGCGAGTACAGGCAAGGCCGCCGTAAATATAGTTCAATGTAAATACGAGACTCGCCCTGCATGCAAATTGGGAGGTGGTGGTGGTGGTAGTGTTTCAATTAGTACTTAGTGTTATTGTAATGGTTTAATGCGATTGAATCGGTAGTGTTGTGGTAGTGGTAATTGTTATAGTAGTAGTAGTAATAATAGTAGTAGTAGTAATAGTAGTAGTAGTAATAGTAATAGTAGTAATAGTAATAGTTGTAATAGTAGTAGTAGTAGTAATAGTAGTAGTAGTAAAAGTAGTAGTAAGACTTCATTGTCATTCTATTACTAAATACATCTGTGCTGTTTATCTCTCACCTAACTCTACCAACTATGTAAAATTCTTTGACTATTTGAATTCTAAAGTGGAGCACATCTTGACCCACTCTCCCTTCGCTGAAATCTCCATCCTAGGAGATTTCAATATTTCTACCAACTTTGGGTTTCATCCTCTTTCACTGACCATCCTGGTGAACAAGCCTACAACTTTGCTATCCTCAACGACCTAGAGCAGTTGGTCCAGCACCCTACACGTATTCCCGACCGTCTTGGAGATCGGATCAACATTCTAGACCTCTTCCTTACCTCAAACCCTTCTGCTTATTCTGTCAAACTGTTCTCTCCGTTGGGCTCCTCCGATCACAATCTTATTTCTGCATCCTGTCCTATCGCTCCTGTACACTCTCTTGACCCACCGAAGAGGCGATGCTTCTGGCATTTTGCTTCAGCTCGGTGGGACGACCTGAGGATGTACTTTTCCGATTTCCCGTGGAATGATTATTGCTTCCAGGATAGAGACCCCTCTGTGTGTGCTCAGCGCATCACAGAGGTCTCTGGAATGGAGGCATACATTCCTCGTTCTTTCTCTACTCCTCACGCTAAAAAGCCTTGGTTTAATCACGCTTGTTCTCGTGCTGTCAATGATAGAGAGGTAGCTCACAAAAGGTACCAGAGCCTTCAAACTAATGCTAATTATGAACTTTACATTTCTGCCCGAAATCGTGCCAAATCTATTCTCCGACTAACCAAAAATTCTTTCATTAATAGAAAATGTCAAAACCTTGCTTTCTCTAACTCTTCCCGTGACTTCTGGCATCTAGCCAAAAACATCTCCTCCAACTTCACTTCTTCATCTTTACCTCCACTCCTCAGTCTGACAGCAACACTGCCGTCTCATCTATCTCTAAGGCTGAACTCTTCTCTCAAACTTTTCTAAAACTCCACTCTGGACGATTCTGGGCATATTCCTCCTACTCATCCCCCTCTGACGCCGTTTTGCCTGTTAAAATGATTCTTCAAAATGATGTTTTCTATACCTCTCTGGCCTCAATCCTCAGAAGGCTTATGGACCTGATGGAGTGCCTCCTATTGTCCTTAAAACTGTGCCTCGTGCTGTCACCCTGTCTGGTCAAACTCTTTCGCCTCTGCCTGTCAACATCTACCTTTCCTTCTTGGTGGAAGTATGCCTTCATACAGCCTGTGCCTAAGAAGGGTGACCGCTCAATCCTCAAACTACCGTCCTATAGCTTTTTCTTGTCTATCTAAAGCTTTTGAATCAATCCTTAACCGGAAGATTCAAAGCACCTTTCCACTTCTGACCTTCTATCTGATCGCCAGTATGGGTTCTGCAAGGGGCGTTCTACTGGTGATCTCCTAGCCTTCTTAACTGACTCTTGGTCATCCTCTCTTAGCCGTTTCAGTGAAACTTTTGCTATTGCGCTGGACATATCAAAAGCTTTGATAGGGTCTGGCACAAATCTTGCTTTCTAAACTACCCTCCTACGGTTTCTATCCTTCTCTCTGTACCTTTATCTCCAGTTTCCTTTCTGACCGTTCTATTTCTGCCGTGGTAGACGGTCACTGTTCTTCCTAAATCTATTAACAGTGGTGTCCCACAGAGTTCTGTCCTATCTCCCACTCTTTTCTGTTGTTCATTGATGATCTTCTTTCCAAAACGAACTGTCCTATCCATTCCTACGCCGATGATTCCACTCTGCATTTCTCAACTTCTTTTAATAGAAGACCCACCCTTCAGGAACTTAACGACTCAAGGCTGGAGGCTGCAGAACGCTTAGCCTCATACATTACTATTATTTCCGATTGGGGCAAGAGGAACCTGGTGTCCTTCAACGCCTCAAAACACAGTTTCTCCACCTATCCACTCGACACAATCTTCCAAACAACTATCCCCTATTCTTTGACAACACCCAGCTATCACCTTCCTCAACACTAAACATCCTCGGTCTATCCTTAACTCAAAATCTCAACTGGAAACTTCATATCTCATCTCTTACTAAATCAGCTTCCTCGAAGCTGGGCGTTCTGTACCGTCTCCAGTTCTTCTCTCCTGCACAGTTGCTGTCCATATACAGGGCCTTGTCCGCCTCGTATGGAGTATGCATCTCATGTGTGGGGCTCCACACAGCTCTTCTGGACAGAGTGGGCTGAGGCTCTTCGTCTCATCAGCTCTCCTCCTCATAATGATAGTCTTCTACCTCTTAAATTCAGCCGCAATGTTGGCTCTCTTTCTATCTTCTATCGATATTTCCACGCTGACTGCTCTTCTGAACTTGCTACCTGCCTCCCCCCTCCCCGCAGCCCCGCTGCACTCGACTTTCTACTCATGCTCATCCCTATACTGTCCAAACCCCTTATGCAGAGTTAACCAGCATCTTCACTCTTTCATCCCTCACGCTAGTAAACTCTGAACAATCTTCCTTCATCTGTATTTCCTCCTGCCTACGACTTGAACTCTTTCAAGAGGAGGTATCAGGACACGTCTCCTCCTGTATTTGATCTTCCTTTCAGCCACCTCTTTGCTTTACTTTAGGAGCAGCAAGTAGCGGGCTTTTTTTTTATTAATGTTTACTTTTTTGTGCCCCTGAACTGTCTCCTTTGCTGTAAAAAAAAAAAAAAAAAAAAGTAGTAGTAGTAGTAGTAGTAGTAGTAGTAGTAGTAGTAGTAGTAGTAGTAGTAGTAGTGGTGGTGGTGGTGGTGGTGGTGGTGGGTGTGATTATAGTGGTGATCGTTGTGGTGTATTGACGAGCTTTTATTATAGAAGGGAACTATTCTTACTTTCCTCCTCTGTTTTCTTACTTTCCTCATTTCCCCAATGTGTCATTATTTTATTTCCTTTCCGTTCTTTCCTTCCTCTTGCCTTTTCCTTTCTCTCCTTATTCTAGGCGGGCGGAGTGGAAAAATTTGGGCCTTTTCCGATACCCTACGCCCCTGTCCACCCAGCAGTGAATGGGTACCAGGTATTAATCAGGGTTGTGTCCCGTCTCCTGGGATCTGTTCCTTCTGCTATAATTCCTTCCTTCTGTCTCTCTCCGGCATATGGCCACAGATGTTGCGCCGCCTAAACAAACTTTCCAACTTTCCTCATTCTTGCACATTCTTCCTCTTTTCTTTTAATCCTTCTTTATTTCGTTTTATTGATCTTCTTCGCTTGTTTTTCACTCACTCTCTTCTTTCCTGACTGCATGCCTATATTTTCCTTTTTTTTTTTCTCCTTAACATTCATTCTTCCTTCGTTCCTCATTCTTACATTTTTTTTCTCTTTTTGGAATAATCTTCACCACCATCCTTCCTTCTTTCATTCTTATTTTACGCTCCCCATACTTTCTTCCTTTCCTTATCCTTAAAATATTCCTTCCTTCCTCATTTCTTTTCTCTTCGCCCTTTCCTTCTCTTTTCTTGTCATAATCTTACCAACTTTCAAAACTCTTCCACCCTTAATATATTTCTTTGGCACAATTCTTGGGCATAATAATATTTCCTTCAGTCTTCCTTGCGTTTAGTTTTTTTTCTTTCTTATTCTTCTGTCGCCTCGGCTTATTTTCATTTGTCTAGGTATGAATTTTAGCTTCGTATGAGGGAGTTTGTTTTCAGTCTGAGAAAAGGCAAAAAGTAGCCTCTGACACATTTTTTTTTTGGTTATAGTTATTTCATCGTTTTTCCTCTCATCTTGCATTTCCATTCTTCTTACTGTCATTACTTTTCTCTCTTTGTTTAACTTTTCTTTGTTTTCTCCCAAAACCTTTTCCTTTCCAAACTTTCTTGGTCAGTTTTTCTACTGTTTTCTTTTTTTCCACTTCTTCTATTTCAGTTTTTTTTCATACTGAGAGAGAGAGAGAGAGAGAGACTATTAAGTTAGATTATTTGGGTGAATCAGACAAATGAAGCAAAACTCGAACAGAATTGAAGCAGGAAGAGAAGTGAAGCAGATGATGATGATGATGATGATGATGATGATGATGATGATGATGATGGAGATTAAACAGGGGTTGAAGGTGAGAGAGAGAGAGAGGAGGATGGAGGTATAGGGTAAGATTGGGAGGTAAGGAAGAGGAGAAAGAAAAAAGGAGAAAACGTTGAAAAGGAGAGGAAAGTGAGGAATTAAGGAGGAGGAGGAGAACAGGAAAAAGGAGGAGCAGGAAGGAAGAGGAAGAGGTGAGGAGGGACGAGAAGGAAGAGAGAGAGACAGTGGTAGGGGAATAAAGGAGGGAAGAAAAGGAAAAGAAAGAGATGAGAGAGAGACAGGATAAGAGGAAGGAGGAGGAGAGGAGGAGGAGAAGAGGAGGAGGACACTGAGGAAAAGAGGAAGGATAGAGAGGAAGAAGGGAAGGAGGTAGCGGAGAGGAAGGAGAGGAGGGGGGAGAAGAGAGAAGGGGGAGGGGGCGAAATAGATGAATGATATATATAATGGAAAAGCAATGAGATGCATTATGAGAAAAATAGGAAAATCGTTGGGCGAGAAGGAGGAAGAAGAGGAGAAAATGATGACTGGGAATAATTACGTGCTGCCTCGGAGGGAAGGAAACATGGAAACATGGAAACATGGAAATGCAGGCAACAGAAAGCCTATTGGCTCATTACGAGGTCGCCCGCTTGGGTGATTTAATCTGCTCGACCGCCACTTGGGGCTTGGTGAGCAGATGAAAGCACCTCGATATTGAGGAGCAGATGGAAGCCCCTCGTTATTCAGTTTACTCCTGACGCAGCGAAATGACGGTCGATTCTATATTTGAAGGAGTTGATGGTATTCGCATTTACTACTTCTGAGGGAAGATTGTTCCAGTGGCGGATGACTCGGTTTGAAAAGAAACTCCTTCCAATGTCTGTGTTACATCGACTCGACTGAATGGGTAAACCGTTATTTCTAGTTCTTGAGTTGGTTTGCAGTTCAAAGAATTTGGAGTAATCGACGTTATTGAACTTTTTTAGATACTTGAAGACTTGAATCATATCCCTCGTAGGCGTCTTTTCTCCAATGTAAAGAGATTGAGTCGCTTGAGTCGTACCTCGTACAGTTGAGCCCTGAAGGTTGGAATCATCTTTGTGGCGCGTCGTTGAATCCTTTCCCGGTAAGCAATGTCCTGTCTGAACTTGGGAGTCCAGAACTGCCCTGCATACTCGAGGTGCGGGCGTACCATGGAATTATACAAGGATAGCATCACGTCTGGTGTTTTACACTCGAAGTTCCTCGCTATGAACCCGAGCATAATGTTGGCCTTGTTGTAGGCTTTTTTACAGTGATTCGCGTGTTTCAGGTCACTGCTGATAGTGACTCCAAGATCCTTTTCCTCCTGCATCGCTTGCAGAGGTCTCCCATTCATGATGTATGTGTGGTTACTATTTTGGGACCCAGTGTGCATGACTTTGCATTTGTCAACATTAAAAGACATTTGCCATTTGTCCGACCATTCGATAATGTGATTGAGGTCTTTCTGAATGATTTCGCAGTCGGTCTTTGTGAGGGCATCTCCACCCACCTTGGTGTCATCTGCAAATTTCGATATTGTGGATTTCAGTCCTGATTCTAGGTCATTGATATATATGATAAAGAGGATGGGTCCCAGCACTGACCCTTGAGGCACTCCACTAGTGACTGGTAGCCAATCGGAAGGCTGTCCGTTGAGTAGTACTCGTTGTTTTCTGTCGGTGAGCCAATCTCTTATCCACGCGATCAGATTGGCTCCGATGCCTCGAGCAGTTTCTTAAGAGTCGCTCGTGCGGTACCTTGTCGAAGGCTTTCTGAAAGTCCAGGTATATAACATCACTGGGGATGTGGGCATCCCAGTTCTTATATATACCTTGGAAGAAGTCTAATAAATTCGTTAGGCAGGAGCGCTTGTTTCTGAAGCCATGCTGGGTGTCGGAGATTACATTATTGTTTTCTAGAAACTTAACAAGTTTATCTCTAATAATCTTTTCCTGCCACTGATGTCAAACTTATGGGCCTGTAGTTTAATGCAACGCTTTTGTCTCCTTTTTGAAAATCGGTGTTACGTTCGCCATCTTCCAGTCTTCCAGGACCTTGTTTAGAACTGACCGGTTGAATATGGTAGTGAGTGGTTGCAGTATTTGCTGTTTAAGCTCTTTTAATAACCGCGGGGACAAACTGTCGGGTCCCGTTGACTTGTTCGTGTCGAGTTTGTCCAAGTACTTTTTACTTCTTGGTCGCATATTGAGTCAATTTCAGCGGCGTGATCTCCTCGGCGGGTCAGGGCCCTCAGGAATGGTTTCGATGTCCTCGACTGTGAATACGGATGCGAAGTTACTGTTGAGGATTCTGGCCGTCTGTTTACTGTCCTGAGTTACAGATCCAGTCTCGTCTGTCAGGGGACCAATATTGGATTTTACTTTCTTTTTCGATCTGATGTATGTGAAGAATTTCTTGGAGTTAGTTTTGATTTCGCGTGCTATTTGCTTTTCATAGTTGCGTTTGCTGCTCGACAAGCTCTGAGGCTGTTGTGGTACTGTGTGCTGGCTTCGGCCGTAGCATTCTCTTTCATCAAATTATAATTCCTTTTTTTTAGGTTTACAGCCCCTTTTATTTCTCTGGTCATCCACGGTGGATCTACGGCCCCATTTACTCGCCTGGATTTTGTAGGCACTGTAGCCTTCTCTACTTGCAACAGCTTATCTTTGAAGACGTTCCACGCGTTGTCGATTGTATTGTCGGTG
>NW_026111942.1:503499-588499 GCF_024679095.1 Eriocheir sinensis
GGTAAGCTACTCGAGAGCATAATTAGAGACAAAATTGTGAGTTACCTCGAAAGCCACTCATTGATTGGGGACTCACAACATGGCTTCCGTAACAAAAGATCCTGCCTGTCAAACCTACTGACCTTTTATAACGATCTCTTCTCAATTTATGACGTAACCAAATCAGTGGACGTAGTCTATCTTGATTTCCAGAAAGCGTTTGATAAAGTCCCACATCATAAATTACTCTCTCTCTCTCTCTCTCTCTCTCTCTCTCTCTCTCTCTCTCTCTCTCTCTCTCTCTCTCTCTCTCTCTCTCTCTCTCTCTCTCTCTCTCTCTCTCTCTCTCTCTCTCTCTCTCTCTCTCTCTCTCTCTCTCTCTCTCTCTCTCTCTCTCTCTCTCTCTCTCTCTCTCTCTCTCTCTCTCTCTCTCTCCTATTAATGTAACGCTTTGCTATCTGACCTTTTCAGCACAAGTAAATAAAGAAACATACTGAGATAATATTGGTGATGGTGGCGGTGGTGGTGATGATCTTGGCAGTGGTGGTGGTGGTGGTGAAGTTGGTGGTGATGATCCTGGCAGTGGTGGTGGCGGTGTGCCGATGCTGGTGATAATTAATGATGTAATGTCAGAGGTGATAAGACGAAGAAAAGGAAAATAATGAAAATACAAAAAACAACAAATGGAAGAAGTAAAAAAAAAAAAAAAAAAAAAGACGGAGACAAAGATAGACGGGGCGAGAAAGTAAACAATAACAGCTTTACAAGTACAGAACAATAGCCACTCTATCACTTTTTTCCCAATCCACGTAATCGGATCAAACTCTTACTTTTTTACCTCTCTCCTCTTTGACGACGCCATTTCCAGACCTCTAACCTTTCCTTATTTAATGTATAGGCTGATTTACAAGGACCAACCTATTCCTGCCATATATATCATTTAAAGTGCTAATAACGACCTCATCAGGGCTTTATATAACGTGTTTATTTTGGCTTTGTTTATTGAGTGTATGTCTTAGGGGTCTTTAACTTTGTCTTCTACTACTGGCGATGTCGGTCTTTTTTTTTTTTCCATTCAAGCGATGTCTGTTTTTGTTTACTTGTCTGCTTGTTTGTCTGTCTGCGTCTCTTTCTTTCTTTCTCTTTCGTTCACTACTTCCCTTTCTTCCTTAGTCTTCCTTTTCGTCATACTTTCGCTTGTTCACTTGTCTGCTTGTTTGTCTGTCTGCGTCTCTTTCTTTCTTTCTCTTCCGCTCACTACTTCCTTTCTTCCTTAGTCTTCCTCTTCATCATACTTCCGCTTGTCTTACCAAAGGAAACGAAAATACTTAAAAGGAAAGGGAAGGAAACAAACAAACAGAGGTAAAATGAACACCAAAAAGGGAAAGAACAAAAATAATACAAAACACAGGAGAAAAAAGGAAAAAGAAGGGAGATAGAAGAGGAGATGCAGGAGGAGGAGGCGGAATACATAGGAATACATAGGAAGAACAGACTCAGAAGACCTATCGGTCTATGGCGAGGTGTCTGTTTACTACCGCTACTACTAGTAATCTACGTGTGGTAGGACAGGACAGAATAGATGAAGGCTCCTCCCCACCTCTCCGTCCGGCAACGTGCCGGCAGGAAATAGTTAGAAGAGAACACCATGTACCTTTAATTAAGGAAGAAAGGGCCATGGAAATTTTACAGTTAAGAGAGAAATAAGAGGAAATTACTACCCTTAACACACTACTGGTAACCTAAGCTGTGGGGAAAATGACTTAATTACATAAGAACATATAATTACAGGGAGACTGGAAGAGGCCGAGTGGCCTACAGAGGGCAGCCCAGAACCCCCTAATACCAACGATGGGTGAGGTGTAGTTTCAGGAGCACAGGTGAAGGCTTCATCCTCGTTTTATCAGCAGTACTAGGCACGCACCAGTAACCTGTCACCTTACTGCACCCACACCTCACTCCACCTGTCATGCGGACATTAACTGTTGCTTTGCTCTATTGTTGACTTTCACTACTTGCAATCTAGGTTGTGGGGGAGAATTATATGAATATAGGTTGAGCTCTTGCTGCAATCTGTCTGAAAACATGCGAAAAAGGTCAATATAATCTTATATCCCTGAACTACTTATCCAAAGAAGACTTAAAGCTATTGATACTCTGTGCGCTAACTACTGACGGTGGGAGTCTATTCCAGTGATCGACGACTCTGTTATTGAAAAAACTTCTGCGCACCAATGTGTTACATCGATTTCCCTTTAACTTCATACCGTTGCTGCGTGTTCTTGTGTTGGTGTCTCTCTGAAATACACTATCTGGGTTAATGTTGTCGAATCCTTTAAGGATTTTAAACACCTCAATTAAGTCCCCTCTTATCCTTCGCTTTTTTAGGGAAAACATATCTAAACGCTTTAAACGCTCGTCATATGGCAAGTTTCAGGCGCTTGAATTTGTTTGGTTGCTCGTCGCTGTATCCTTTCTAGCAAAGCTTGATCTTTGATATAGTTCGGTGACCAGAACTGAACGGTGTATTCTAGGTGTAGTCTTACAAATGCTAAATATAATCTCTTCATAAGTTCGGGTGATCTATAATCAAAGTTTCTTGAGATTAATCCCAACATCATATTGTCTTTTTTACTCGCTGCAGAACATTGATCACTCATTTTAAGAGTGTTACTGATAATGACACCAAGATCTTTTTCTTGTTTTACTTCGCTGAGCTCATGTCCTTGAATATGATCTTTAAAGTTAGGATTTTTTTCATCTATATGCATTACTTTACATTTATCTACGTTAAAACTCATTTGCCATTTTTCGCTCCAGTCGGCAAGTCTTATTTAAGTCTGATTGAATGTTCTCGCAACTTTGACTGTTCATTACCGTACCTCCTAATTTGGTGTCGTCGGCGAATTTGGCTATTTTTGATAGGATATCAGTTTCTAAGTCGTTCACGTAAATTATGAATAGTGTTGGCCCCAGGACCGAACCTTGGGGCACGCCACTGGTGACGGGTTGCCAATCCGATGCTTCACCATTAAGAACTACACGCTGTTCTCTGTCGGTGAGCCAGTCATGAATCCACGCACATAGATGGTCGTTAATACCGTGGGAACGCAGTTTTGAAATAAGCCTAACGTGAGGAACTTTATCAAACGCTTTCTGAAAATCTAGGTATATTACTTCATATGGGCTTCGGGCGTCCCAACATGTATAAACATCGTGAAAAAGGTTAATAGGTTGGTAACGCAAGACCAATTACTACGAAATCATGCTGACTATCAGTTATCAATTCATTTGTTTCAAGGAAAGTGATCATTTTATCCTGATTATTTTTTCGAATAGTTTAATTACGACAGACGTAAGGCTGATAGGACGATAATTACTGGCTTGTTTTTGTCTCCTTTTTAAAGATCAGGGTAATATTGGCCTTTTTCACTCGAGAGGCACACTGGCCTGTGCTAATGACTTGTTGAATATTAACGTTATGGGTAATTCTAGCTGTTGACTACATTCTCTTAACACGCGAGGAGATAAATTATCAGGGCCCGGATATTTATTTGGATCTATTCTCTGCAGGTACGCACGCTTCATGATATCAATTTCGGTCAGTGCAGGCTTATGTTCCTCAGTAGAGCATTACAGTCCTGAGGAAGAAGAAACCAGATCGATAATACAAGAAATAAGTGATAGTCCCCATTTAGAGAACGAGAGAGCACCGTTATATGTTTATGGGCTGTTATGAGAGAGAGAAGGCACCGTTATATGTTTATGGGCTGTTATGTGGTGTCCAACGTTATCTTCTTTTCCTCATTTCCTCACCTCTCATAATTATCGTTTAGAGCCCCTCCTCCCTCCTTCCGCCTCCTCCTCAAAGCATAATTTCTTCCCTTCTCCTTTACCTCCGCTTCCATAAACTACCAAATCCTTTATTCCTTGTTTCTTTCTTTCCTAATATCCTTTCTCTCCACTTACATCCCCTTTTATTTCACCTCTTTCCCCATTTCCCCTTCCATCCGTTTCTTTTCCGGTACCGCCCTCGTCCTATCCGTCCCGCCACCATCTCCTCCTCCTCCTCCCATTTCTACAGCTTTTATCCCATCTCGTTGTGTTTTCCATTCCCCTCTACTGCCTCTATTTCCTCCCCATCCTCACTTTTCACCATTCAGCTCCACCTCTACCCCCTATCCCTCCATTTTTTTTCCATCGCGCTGTCAGTTTTGCAATTCTTCACCTGAGCAGCAAAATTTACCATCCCGCTGGTCCTTTTAATAACACGGCGTCAGGTGGAGGCAAGAAGAACGAGGGAACGAGATGATGAACCACAGGAGCCTGGAGGCGTGGAGAACAACTGTGCGGTGGTGTTCAATTGAGCTGGCAGGCGGTACAGTCGAGGAAGGATGATGAGGTGTTTACAGGGTGTGTGTTGATGACAGTGTCCGGTACATGAAAGCTAAAGATATAATTATATGGCTGGGATGTGAAAGAGAAGTTGATCGCGTAAGTGTTTATACTGAGCTTGTTAGGATATATTATAAGTAAAATTACTGTGTTTGAGAAATGGAGTGAAGCAGAGTGATTAAAATATTAGGGTGACAAAAAGTATTAAAAGAAATGTGAATAATGCAGAAATAAGGACAATTACCTGACATGTGAGAAGATACTAACGAGGGAAATGTGATGAGGTGCTTAGAGGAGTGTTGATGTTAGGGTAATGTACAAGAGAAGATGGCGCCACTATAAACACTTGCCTGCGCCATGATGGGCTGGGGCCGACTACCATCCAGGCCCCTCAAGACAGCCTGCCGGCGCTATAGATGGGCACTATAAACGTTGCCTGCGCCATGAAAGGTTGGGGCTCAATAACATCCAGCCCCCACAACCAACCCTCCCACCGTAATAGGCGGAGACGTAAAAAAAAAAAAAAAAAGGTGTTCACATAAAAAAAAAACCCATGAAAATAAAGTTGATATTCTTTTTACAGCAAAGAAAGCAAGAAAACTAAATGACAAAGGAAAAACGAAAAAAATATAGTCTGCCAAGCACGGCGATATAAAAGAGGAAAGCATGATGGTGTTTACAGGCGAGGATGTCGATGTTAAGAATTTCCAGGTAAACATAGGGGTGTATGGAGGACTGGGTCGTTAAGAAGAAAAAGCTAACAGTGTAGGCGGTACTTTTTTTTTTTTCAACAAAGGAGGCAGCTCAAAGGCACAAAAAAAAAAACAATAATAAAAAAGCCCGCTACTCGCTGCTCCCAAAAAAGAATTAAAAGAGGTGGCCGAAAATAGGTCAATTTCGGGAGGAGAGGTGTCCTGACACCCTCCTCTTGAAAGAGATCAAGTCGTAGGCAGGAGGAAAAACAGATGAAGGAAGGTTTTTCCAGAGTTTACCAGTGTGAGGGATGAAAGAGTGAAGATGCTGGTTAACTCTTGCATAAGGGGTTTGGACAGTGTAGGGATGAGCATGAGTAGAAAGTCGTGTGCAGCGGGGCCGCGGGAGGGGGGGAGGTATGCAGTTAACAAGTTCAGAAGAGCAGTCAGCGTGGAAATATCGATAGAAGATAGAAAGAGAAGCAACATCGCGGCGGAATTTAAGAGGTAGAAGGTTATCAGTAGGAGGAGGAGAGCTGATGAGACGAAGAGCCTTAGACTCCACTCTGTCCAGAAGAGCTGTGTGGTGGATCCCCCCACACGTGAGGTGCATACTCCATACGAGGGCGGACAAGGCCCCTATGGATAGAAACTGCGCGGGTGTGAAGAACTGTCGGAGAAGATACAGAACTCCCAACCTCGAGGAATCTGATTTAGCAAGAAGAGATATGAAGTTTCCAGTTGAAATATTGAGCTTGCAAGGATATATCAATTTACTGTGTTTGAAACAGCGAGAAAAACATTGTACTATAAAGATGACAAGATATGAAAAAATGTGTGGATAATTTTACGCCAGCTGATGGAAACAATGTGAAAAGAAAGTATTTACTGGTGACACTGAAACTCTTCCACTCAATTTATCTTTTTTTTTCTTTCTATCTTTCTTTCGTTTTCTTTCTTCCTACGTCTCAATGTCACCTCCCTCCCCCCCTCCCCATCCACACATCCCACACTCACACTTATAATCGCTCTTGATATTTACATAATTGATACGTTTTTTTCTTCATGAACATAATTTAGAGAAAGTACACATGTACGTACGCATCCCATGGAACGGTGCCACTTCTGCGGAACAAATTGTTCAAGAGTGTCGCATCTGTGGGGAGTGTTTGGACGCATGTGTGTGCTTACATTTCTTATCTTATATTTCAAATGAAAAAATATAAAATATTGTCTTACAAAAAACCTTAGGCAGGGATAGCGGGGTCGTGTTGCACCTCAGAACAAGAAACGTTATGTAAGGAGTTGTCTGAACGACCACCTGTTTTAAAACTATATTTAAATGAAAGGTATTAGAATGCTCTTGCCTGTATGCTTCAGCTCAGTGTGATGAGCTGAGTTTATTTTCTCTCTCATTCTCTGCGGAATGATTATAGCTTCCAGGTCTGAGACGCGTGCCCAGAGCGTGACGGAGGTGAGATCGGGATGGAGCCACACATTCCGCGTTATTCATTTATCATGTAAAAATTCCCTGGTTCAGTCACGCTTGTTCGCGTGCTATCAACGATTGAGGCAGCTCACAGAAGGTGCCGGAGCCTTAGAACTTTTGCTAAAAATGGTCTTCACATTTATGCCAAGAATCGTGCCAAATCTGTTCTCAGACTTGCCAATAACTCCTTCATCAATAAATAAAAATATTGAAATTTTCCTAACAAAATTGTTTCCATCTACCTGAAAATAGCTCCCACAAAACTCTCTCTCTCTCTCTCTCTCTCTCTCTCTCTCTCTCTCTCTCTCTCTCTCTCTCTCTCTCTCTCTCTCTCTCTCTCTCTCTCTCTCTCTCTCTCTCTCTCTCTCTCTCTCTCTCTCTCTCTCTCTCTCTCTCTCTCTCTCTCTATCTCTCTCTCTCTCTCTCTCTCTCTCTCTCTCTCTCTCTCTCTCTCTCTCTCTCTCTCTCTCTCTCTCTCTCTCTCTCTCTCTCTCTCTCTCTCTCTCTCTCTCTCTCTCTCTCTCTCTCTCTTCTTTTTTTGTCTAGTCTGCTTTTATTCCGCTCACCCATCTTCTAATTTACTCCTGCTTATGATCATTCTCTCCCAGTTTTAATTCTACGTTTTCATCTTTTTTTTCCTTTTTCATCTTCCACTCTTTTGTATTCATCGTTTTTTTTTTCATTTTTTCCCTTTTTTCCTCTTTACTTTTTTATCATGTTTTTTCTTCATTTTTATTTATTTTGTTTTTCTGACGGTCTTCGCATAACATTCTGCTCAAATTAAACTGTTTCCCATTGATTTTCCTTTTTTTGATTCTCCTTTTTCATTCTTCCTTTTCCTCTTCTACTTCCTTCCAGTCCTCACTATCTTCTGCTTCCTCATTACCCTACTCCAAATTTTCCTTTTAATCTTGTTCTTTGTTTCTTCCTTTCATTTCTTTCTAAATTTTGCTTTTACACTTTTTCTCTCCCACGTCAACCTTCTCAATCTCCTCTTTCAATCACTTCCTCTTCCTCTTCTACTTCCTTCTACTCCTGACTCGCCTCTTCTTCCTCATTATCCTACGCCAACTTTGCTTTTTATCTCATATCTTTTTTTTCTTCCATCTCAATCTCCTCTTTCTCCTCATCTTTCAATCACTTCCTCTTCCTCTTCCTCTTCCTCTTTTACTTCCTTCTAATCCTCACACTCTTCTTCTTCCTCATTGTCTTATTCCTAATTTTGCTTCTAATCTTTTTTTTTTTCTTTCCTCTTTTCTTTTTTAATGTTGCTTTTACATCTTTCCTCTCGCAAGTCTGCTTTCTCAATCTCCTCTTCCTCCTCCTCTTTCAATCACTTCCTCTTCCTCGTCTACTTTCTTCCAGACCTCACGCTCTTCCTTCTCATTATCGTACTCCAAATTTTGCTTTGAATCTTTTTTTCATCCCTTTCATTTTTTTTATGTTGCCTTTACACATTTTTTTCTCGCACGTCAATCTTCTCAATCTCCTCTTTCTCCTCCTCTTTCAATCACTTCCTCTTCCTCTTCCTCTTCCTCTTCTACTTTCTTCCAGTCGTCACGCTCTTCTGCTACCTCATTATCTTACTTCAAATTTTGCTTTTAATCTTTTTTTTTTTCATGCCTACCCTCTCATTCTTAATTTGGCTCACATCTTTTCTCCCTTGGCCATTCTCCAAGCCCTCTTTTACTTCCTCATTATCTCAATCTAAATTTTGTCATCCATTTTGTTTTCTTTCCTTTCATCTCTTCCTATTACTCCTCCTCCCCATCCGTGTTTTTACTTATCCTTCCTTTTATTTCGTTTTTTCAGCCTTATTCGTATATTTTTTTCTCCTTCTTCTTTTCTGTTTGTATCGTCTGTTTTGTCTTTTTTGTCTTTCCATTTTATTGTTCTTGCCTTTCATCTTCCTCCTTCCTCCTATTTCAATTTTGTATGTTATTTTTGTTTTTACTAGTACTTCCTCGTTTTGCTTTTCTGCGTTTTTACATTCTCATAATATTAATCTTCCCAATTTCTATACATTTAAATACTCTCTTTTGTTTCTCTTCTTTCCCATTCGTGTTTATTTTTTCCTCCTTTTTATTGTTTTCTTCCAACTTTTTCTATTTCTCTTCATATCCTCTTACTTTTTCATATATTCTAAGTCTTATTTCGCCTCTTATCCCTTCTCCCTACTCTGCCTTGCTTTAATTCTTCCATCGCCTTCCTCGTGACTTCCTTTTTGTATCCTCTACGTTCTTTGAGTTATAATTCCTTGACATTTTTTCTTCCTTCGTCCGTTTTCTTGTTCATCTTTTTGTTTCCTTTTTGCAAGTCTTGTTTTTACTTCATCTAATATTTTTTCCTTTCTTTTTTTTTCTTCGTCCTTCTTCTTTTGCTTCTTTTCTTCCTGTTACTCCTTCAAAACTCTCACTTACTCATACATATTATTTCCATATTACTCCTTCTCCTCCTTTTTCCTGCCCACAAACTTTTCCTTCGATTTTGCATTCCCTTTCATTTTCCTCCTATTCTCTTCCTTTTCTTCTGCAGTGGTGATGCCGGGAAGAAGGGGGAGGGCAGATATAGTAGTCCTGGTGGTTGAAGAGCCTGCCATGATGGTGTTAATGGTCGTTATTCAAGTGGTGGGTGATTAGTAGTGGTGGTAGCAGCAGTGTTCCTGATAGTGTTATTAGTTGGAATGCTTATTATGAGTTTAGGTCTACGGGTTTGTTATACCATGTTTCAGTTACTATTCTTCCATTGTGTGTGTTTGTGTGTGTGTGTGTGTGTGTGTGTGTGTGTGTGTGTGTGTGTGTGTAAAATTCACCGTGGCCTGATAGAGTCTTCCTTTTAGTGTCACATTTTGCAGCTCTCCTCCGCCCCGCCCTTCTCGTGGCCTGACAGCCAATCACAGCAGAGCCGCGTGTGGGATGCCAGGTTCCACTTCTCATAAAATTCGTCAATTTTATCTGTGTTTACATGCATAAAAGGTCGAAGATACATAAGTGTGTACCATGTGGACGTATTTTTTTTATTATTTTTTCATTTGATTTTGTTCGACTTTGATTAAATCCAGTCAGTGAAGAAATAGAACGGCCAGACTGATGTGTTGACATCGGCACTTGATGAGAGAGAGTTTTTTGGGAGCTATTTTCAGGTAAATGGAAACAATTTTGTTAGCAAAATTTCAATATTTTGATCTATTGATGAAGGAGTTATTGGCAAGTCGGAGAACAGATTTGGCACGATTCTTGGCATAAATGTGACGACCATTATTAGCATAAGTTCTAAGGCTCCGGCACCTTCTGTGAGCTGCCTTAATCGTTGATAACACGCGAACAAGCGCGACTGAACCAGGGAATTTTGCCATGAGGAATAAATAACACGGAACGTGTGGCTCCATCCCGGAGATCTCACCTCCGTCACGCTCTGGGCACGCGTCTCAGACCTGGAAGCTATAATCATTCCGCAGAGAGAGACAAAATAAAATTCAGGTCATCACACTGAGCTGAAGCATACTGGCAAGAGCATTCTAATACCTTTCATTTAAATATATTTTTAAAACAGGTGGTCGTTCAGACAACTCCTTACATAACGTTTCTTGTTCTGAGGTGCAACACGACCGCTATCCCTGCCTAAGGTTTTTGTAAGACAATATTTTATATTTTTCATTTGAAATATAAGATAAGAAATGTAAGCACACACATGCGTCAAACACTCCCCACAGATGCGACACTCTTGAAAAATTTGGTCCATAGAAGTGGCACCGTTCCATGGGATTCGTTCCTCTGCATGGTGATTTTAGTCAGCTGGCGAGCCGTTTTCTCAGTGTGTTTGTGGTGCTTCTTGGCACTACTCAGTCTCTGTTATCACCAGACAGCGACAGTTTCTGTTCAGCGGGTGTTGAAATGCACCGGAATGTACGTCACCTGTACGTCGCTGAACATTTGAGTTTGATCACGACGCTGTGTACTCGCCCGGTGCTCACAGAAACTCGCCACCACTCGGCTTTGCGCCTCTCTTGGCACGACTTCTGCTGCGGAGTTGGTGCCCCGATATCTGTCCCTCGTAGAAATGCCTTGTTTCGTATCTTGGCGGGACGTGGCTGCTGGCGTTGTGCTGGCGGTGCTGTGGTGGCGGCTGTTGGTGTAGTTGTGTGCAGCATACCAGCCACTGTTTTGCTGGAAGGTCGTTGCTCCGCTGTGCCGGCCTCGCGAGGTGCCGAGGTGCGCCACGCAGCGAGTTAGAGCGGATCTAACGGGCTGCTGGTGAGGCCTCGAGGTAAGTTGGGAGGCTGGTGACTTGGAGCGGCGCGGCGTATCTGAAGGTGTCGTGGCCACGGTACACCTCACGTTCATAACAGGGCGCGGAGGTTACCAAGGTTGAAGCGCACATGTCCTGGACAGGTGGACCGTGGCATCTTTTCTTTCTTCAGGATACCTTTAGGAGACTTCCCTTCAGTAGTGGTATTCATTTGTGCACAGCAGCTGCTCCAACTGTTTGCTGGTGTCGTGTGTTGTGTTTCTTTACCGCGTCCTTTGCTGACCCTTTCTGTGGCTTCACTGTTCTTTCCTTTCGCCTTTCCAGCTCAGGACGAATGCTGGAGAGGAAGCCATACCTGAAGTAGTCGTAGCCACAGTACAGCTCACGATCCTTGACGAACGTGTTCAGGTTCTGGAAGTTAAAGCGCACACATTTATGAGCGGTGCTGGCCGTCTTTCCTTTCTTGAGGATCCCTGTGAGATGTTGTGGCTCATTGATTTTGTTTGCTGAATCTGTTGCTTCCTCTGTAACTGTTTTCTTAGCCTCTGGCAGTTTGTTTACTGATTCCTTTGCTGGCTCTTCCTGTGGCTCCACTGCTCTCTCCTTTAAGCTTTTCAGCTCAGGACGAATGCTGGAGTGAGGAAGCCATATTTAAGTAGTCGTAGGCACAGTACAGCTCACGAATTTTGACGAAAGTGTTCAGGTTTTGGAAGTTGAACCTGATCATATTCTTGACACGTGTTTGAGATGCGTCCCGCTGTTTGAAGCTGCTGATAAGGGGCATCTTTTCCGGTGGGCCGGTAACGGCCTTGCTCCTGCTGGAAGGAGCGTCCCCAGCCGTGCCTTGGTGCTCGGAGGGGAGCTCATCGTATACCTCCTTTATTTTCTCTCTCTTGACCATGTGCAGAGTAATTACTTGATTTTGAACCCTCTTTCAATTGCTCTCCAATTGCGTGCAGTCTTTTTGTGCGACTGTTGTATCATCCACTGGCTTGTGGACCTTCTCTCTCTTCACCAAGTGGATTGTGATGATGAGAGTCTGACGCCTCCTGCCAGTGGCCTCCTTTTCGCCCTTCCCCACCACCCCATCAGCATCCAGCAAGGTGTCGGAGGATCTCCTCCTCCACCACTGCGAGGCTGAGCAGCCTTCTTCAGGCAGACCAGGGCCTGTTGCCCTGCATCGGCCTGGGCACCCGCGTTTTCGGTTTCCTCGACGATGTCGTCAGGTTCCTCGGAGGGGCTGCGGCGCTTCCGCCTGGCGAAGAAACCAGCCAAGCACCCGCAGCACCAAGACTTCTTTACTTGTTTTTGCTGCGTCATTTTAATGTAAATGAACAATCTTTAGCAGGAACGTGCAGGTCATCAACGTTGTCCTCTTCTGGGATGGCTTCTCCTCGTCGTGTTCCGCCTTGGCTACACCGACCACTGGCGGGGACGCTCAAAGAAAAGGCTGAGAGTGTAACGCTGAGGCGATGGGACGTAATGCAGGTGACGAAATGTTGCTGGGAGTAGTGCGCCCATCCACGCCCACGCCCTCATGCTCCTCCTGCCACCCACACCAACCCACAACCACTCCCTCTTCCCTGGCCGAATGATTGCTACCAGTATTACGCCCATGCCAATCCCGCACCCACGTCCTCATGCCACCCACACCAACCCACACAACCCACTCCCTCATCCCTGGCCGAATGATTGCTACCAGTATTACGCCCATTCAACCCCGCACCACGTCCTCATGCCACCCACCAACCCACACAACCCTCCCTCATCCCTGGCCGAATGATTGCTACCAGTATTACGCCCATACCAACCCCGCACCCACCCTCATGCCACCCACCAACCCACAACCACTCCCTCTTCCCTGGCCGAATGATTGCTACCAGTATTACGCCCATTCAACCCCACCCACGTCCTCATGCCACCCACCAACCCCACAACCACTCCCTCATCCCTGGCCGAATAGTTGCAACAAGTATTACGCCCATACCAACCCCACACCACGCCCTCATGCTCCTAGCTCCTTCTACTCTCACCAACCCTCATAATTCATCCCCTCACCTTCACTTAAACCTGCCGGCGCAACACACATCTCGTCACACCGAGAAGCCGCCGTGAGCTGGGACTGGCCGCATCGTGCCCACCTTACCCAATGAACCACTCGGCCGAAAATTCTTGCCACAAGCCCAGCAAGAACTTCGTATTATTAATCTTACAAGAATAATAACATGTCACACAAATATATTTCCCTTATATTGATTATTGGCAATGAAGGGAGGCGTACAAAATATTTACAGTTACAAATATTTAGCTGCTGCAACAATACGATTTCTCGGGTAGTTTTTTCTTCTGAATTTTCACAGATGACGCGTTCAGCGGCGTGAGGCTTTGTTAACTACTGGATCGTCCCGCCTTGCCCTCCAGGAGCCTTGGTGATGGATTTGTCTCTTCTTAGCATTGAAATACAAAAACACACACACACACACACACACACACACACACACACACACACACACACACACACACACACACACACACACACACACACACACACACACACACTTAACACCACCTCTTACTGCCACCTGCTGACTCTCTCTCTCTCTCTCTCTCTCTCTCTCTCTCTCTCTCTCTCTCTCTCTCTCTCTCTCTCTCTCTCTCTCTCTCTCTCTCTCTCTCTCTCTCTCTCTCTCTCTCTCTCTCTCTCTCTCTCTCTCTCTCTCTCTCTCTCTCTCTCTCTCTCTCTCTCTTTATGTCAAAAGCTATTTGCAACCCACTGACAAAACACCGGGAAACAGTAACGTTGAACATTTGTGCGTGCGAGTAAACATTGCAAAAGTCAATTTAAATATATCTGTCACCTACAGACCTCCCGGGCAATCACTCGATGACGACCTTGAAATGTACAGCGTCTTAAAGCGTAGGGGGCGATTTGCGTGGAGTTGTTGTACGCTCTAATGAGGTAGGTTTTCTCCTCTATCAAGGTTTTGGTGGCGTTACATCTCGGGGCCTCAAATACGTTATTGGGAGAAAACGTTACCACATGATTGTAAGCGTCTCGCACCCACTCCTCTGTCTCCTCGAGTGTCCACCTCTGCCAGAAGCGGAGCTCGCGCGAGGCGTCCTCACCCTGGTCACCTTGCCCTTGTCTCTCGCCACCTGCCCCCCTCCACCTGATCATCTCCAGCGCCTTTATTGGCCTGTCACCCAGCACCTTCTGTTTGCTCACCATTTTCCACATCCTGCCGTTGAGGGTTTGAGTTTCGACAATCTCCACCTCTCTTACAGTTCACGAGCATTGAACACAGTTTTGATTTCGAGACGAACAAATGCAACATTGAGGGGGCTCCATTTCGGTGCCATTATGCATGCTAGTGTATCTTAGATGCTATTTGTGGTGATGAATAGAGCAATAGTAGTAGACCCCACTTTGACTCATGTCTCCCCATATACCTACACACAGACATACACTTACATATGCTTACTCTGCCTTTACGGTAATACTAGAATGATTGTTTATTTTTCACTACCATTGCTCCTCGCCAACACTTAGATATATTGTTAGGTTTATAATTAATACAATAGACTGACACATTGTTTTCAAAGGGTGAAGAGAATAATTGTAATTGCATCAGAACAGAAGTAAACAAAGTATTAAAAGTATATTAATGTCACTAACGTCAATAATAATGTAAGCAGTAGTTTTGATAGCAGTGATAATATGAACACAAGCAATATGGATAATAATAATAATGACAAGAATATTATAGTAATACTAATAATAATAGCAACAACAACAATGGCAACGCTAATAATAGTAGCAATGACAAAAAATAATAATAATAATAATAATAATAATAATAATAATAATAATAATAATAATAATAATAATAATAATAATAATAATAATAATAATAATAGTGTCACTAAATAAACGTTGTAGCCTATTTCAAGGTGTATGAAATGATTAATTGATTCATATGACAAAATTTAAGCTGCAAAGGCGCTGTAGCTGGCTCCGTTTCTTTCCTTTACGTTAACTTATGTCTCCATATCAATCATTTCATTACGCTAAGTAAATATATTTGCTTTTTTTTCTGGTGGATATGAAATATAAATGAAAATATTGATAACACTGATTCGACCATAACCAACAACAACACCGCCCCACCGGTGCGCACCGTATGCAGTTGTCTGCGGGTCGACTGCCAACACCGGTTTTTCACTCTCTTTCAAGGCTAATATGAACTAAATACAAGTAATAAATTAATTATACATAGCTACAGAACCGCCAGTTTGGGAGGTGCGGGGCGAGCCTCTCTTGTCGCTTCATATGGTTTTCCTGTGGGTAGCTGGCAACCCTCCGTCCCAGCCCATTAACTGCACGGTCAGAGGTCAGGGCGGGGCATCGACGGTCGCCACCCGCCGTTCTCTCTTAAGATGCCCAACCCGTGTGTTTTACGATATTTCTTAATCACACATCACTATAGACACGAGCCTACACGTCCATCGAGATTTCCTTGCTGCACTGATATTCACTTCCTTAATCACTACGTCTAATTTTACAGACTCAAGGTGTTTGCACCAGAAAAAAAAAACAGCATATAAACACGGAGCGACCCACAAACACGCCCTACCCCTACCAAGGCTACTACTACTACTACTCATTATCGGACTCAGCCATTTAACGTGTGTGTGTGTGTGTGTGTGTGTGCGCGCGCGCACGTGTGTGCTTGTGCGTGTATGTGTGTGTGTTGCTGCCACGACCCACGATTTGATATGCACAATGAAAATGTATAATGTGTGTGTGTGTTTGCGCGCGCGCGCGCGCGAGAGAGAGAGAGAGAGAGAGAGAGAGAGAAGGGGGGAAGAGAGCTGTGTTGCTGCAATCAATACAACGTTGAATGTTATATAAAACATAAACACACACACACACACACACACACACACACACACACACACTAACTACCACATCCCTATTGTCCTATTAAAGCCACTTCATCCGTCTCTTGAGGTACAGGTGTTTAATTAGACAGGTGTACAGGCTCGAATACGAACAGATAAAGCCCCAGTCACACTGACTTTACGACCTAATAACGACAATCAGCGACCTGTAATTCGCGGGAGGTTACACAGGGTCGTGACTGTGATCGGCACGTGTCTCCGACCCCCGTACGATCGAAAAGGTCAGCTTGAGGTTATTGGTGCTGCACTATAGCGTTACTGGGGCGCCGAACAGCAGATAATTTACATGACAAAATCTGCAGCCTATCACGGTTCAGCAGCAGCCTTTGGAAACCGTTGAAATGACCTGGAAAAAAATTGAGTAACTTTAAACTGGTGTAAAAGAAAAGGCCGGCAATGGGCACCTATAGAAGTCGACAGAGGAAAGAGACGGAAGAAAGGATGATGAAAGAGAAGGAAAAGGACACTGCAAAAACAAGAAGTGTTTGAACAGACACAAGCTAGAACGGAACACGTCAGGTTTCGTATGGTGCAGCTTCATTAGATATACATGTCGGTTACGGGAAAGGAACAGAAATATCAAACGGGTGAATGTATAGGAAGATAGAGACAGTAACCGCAAGGAAATATAAAGACAAATAAATAGAAAGTGAGATAAGTAGAGGAATTCATAATAGGAGGAAAAGTTGAAAAGGTCAATAGATACAGACTTAAGAAAATACTTGCATTTACACATAGCTTGAAAGATGAACTAGTATGAATATAACGTAGAATCACTTGAATTGTCTGTAGCTAAGAAAAGAAAATAAAGTAAGGAAGAAACTTTGTCACTATGTATAACAGAAAAGAAGAAAAAATGAGTAAAAAGTAAAAGTAAAGCACAAATTATAATAAGTAAAATAAAAAAAATTAGAAAAATGTTGAAAGAGACTTTATTACTGTCGGTATAAAAGAAAAAAAAACAGTAAAAAAAGAGATAAAGGAAGAAAAAGACTCACTGTAAAAAGGAAATATCGATAGAAGATAGAAAGGGAGGCACCATGGCGGCGGAATTTAAGAGGTGAAGACTATCAGTAAGAGGAGGAGAGCTGATGAGACGAAGAGCCTTAGTAAACTCTCCTGACCAAGTCAATTATTCATACAGTACATCATAAAATAGGGATGTGCTACAGAATGAAAACCTGATGTGTTAGCAAAAAATGGATGACATATTTAACATCAGCACCTTAAAATTACCTAAAAAAAGCAACCACAAAACCTGACTCAGCAAAAAGTGTGTTGACCACTGATATAATCAATAAAGGACAGCATCTCTCTCTCTCTCTCTCTCTCTCTCTCTCTCTCTCTCTCTCTCTCTCTCTCTCTCTCTCTCTCTCTCTCTCTCTCTCTCTCTCTCTCTCTCTCTCTCTCTCTCTCTCTCTCTCTCTCTCTCTCTCTCTCTCTCTCTCTCTCTCTCTCTCTCTCTCTCTCTCTCTCTCTCTCTCTCTCTCTCTCTCTCTCTCATCATCACCATCAGCCTGTAACGTTCCCCTGCAGAAGTCCTCGGCCTCACACAAACGTTTCCATCGTTCTTGTCTTGTGCCTCTAATTCACAGCCTCTACTACACGTCCCTCATTCTTCTCTGTATCACCACGCCATCTGCTGAAAGCCCTTCTCTTCAGTGCTTTTATAAGCATTAATTTATCTCTGTCACTCTTTTAATCAATCTGAAGTCCTCTCTCCTATATATGTCTTGATAATTGCATTTTTTAAGTGGCCTTATTATGTCATCTAATTATATCTTCTCTCTCATCCATTTGCAGTTCCTTTTTGATCTGATACAGTGACTCCTGGAAGTAATCTCTCCATTCCTCTCTGGGCACTTCGCAGTTTCCATTCCAAAAGCCGTGAAAGTCTATCCTCTGTGTCTCTGGCCCATAGGTCGTGACAAGAACAACACACTGCTGATTATGGTTTGCTTCAAGCACATTGGTGGGGATCCTCTCGATATATTACCTTGTTTTAAAAGCTCCAGCTTTATGTGTATATTGATTTCCTGTTCGAATAAAGGGAGTCATCGCGAGTGGCCCAAGGCTGTCCTAAAGACCATCACAAATGAACTCCGGGAGGCAGCATGAGCCAAGCAAGTCATCTTCTTTCCTGTTTTTTGTGTGTTTAAATACTTTTCTGGATGTTCTGTAGGCGGGCCAGCCAATGGCATATAGCCCGCGAGGGCTAACAACCCTCGAAATTAAAAGGAAAGGATGTTCTGTGATGGTTTGGATGAGCACCCCCCCCCCTTCCTCAGAAAAGACTCGCCCATTTTTTTGACGATGTTGTTCAGGCATAAAGATGAATGATGTCCTTTTCTTATAATATTTGATTTTTGATAGATTAATTTTTTTTTATAATTATACTGTTATTTATTTATTTATTTAACTTAATTTACTTTAATCTAATTTCTCTTTTGCTTGGTGTTCTCTTTTTCTTTTCATTATTTTCTGCTTTTATCTAATTTTCTTGGTGTTCTTTTAATATCATCCTTTTTTGATGTTCCTTGGTCTGGATGAGCCTCTTTCACCCCAGAAAAGACTCACCCATGATTTTGGATGTTAGTCAGGGCCGAAAGGTGGATGATTTGTCTATATATTTATTTTTATCGATGTGATTCCATATTATCATTTTTTTGTGTGTTCTTTATCAATATTTTCCTTCTTTTATTCTTTTTCTAAATCTCTCCTTTACTCTGGTGTTGTTTGTGTTCTGTCCTCTTTCCTTGGTGCTCTCTTCAATCGCCTTTTCTTGGTGCGGTGTGCGGGTACTCCTGAGTCTCCTTCACCCCAGAAAAGACCCACTCGTACCAACACACAACACCACACGCCTTAATGCTAGAGTTGTTTGCCTTTTTGCCTGTGATTTTTTTGTTCATTTTTGTAGTTGATGAGATGACACGGTAGTTTCCTTTTATCGATGTTGTGGTTCTGTATTATCATTTTTTGGTGGTCTTTTTCTATATCTTCCTTTTTCTTATATTCTCTTTTTTATTATTACTTTTCTGGTATTGTTTCTGTTCAATCCTTTTTCTCGGTTTTCTCTCGTATCGCCTTTTATTGGTGCTGTGTGCTGGTACTCCTGAGTCTCCTTCACCCCAGAAAAGACCCACTCGTCCCAGCATACAACACCAAACGCCTTCTTCTTTTATTTCTCTTCTATACCATTCATATTTCTGGTGTTGTTTCTTTTCTATCCTCTTTTCTCGCTGTTCTCCTGCATCGCCTTTTCTTGGTGCTGTGTGCTGGTACGGGCAAGTCTCCGTCACCCCAGAAAAGACCCACTCGTACCAACACACAACACCACACGCTAGATATTTTTTGCCTTTTCGTTCCTGTGATTTTTTTGTTCATTTTTGTAGTTGATGAGATAACACGATAGTTTCCTTTTATCGATGTCGTGGTTCTGTATTATCATTTTTGGTGGCCTTTTTCTATATCTTCCTTCTTCTTTTATTCTCTTTCTATATGATTACTTGTCTGGTATTGTTTCTGTTCTATCCTTTTTCTCGGTGTTCTCCTGCATCGCCTTTTCTTGGTGCTGTGTGCTGGTACGGGCAAGTCTCCTTCACCCCAGAAAAGGCTAACTCATGCCAGCACACAACACCACAGGTGACACGCCTTTATGATAGATTTTTGTCTTTTCTGATTTTTTCTGTTGTTTTTGTAGAGATGACACGATTGCCTTCAGTTCTTTCCTTCTACAACCTGTAATGAGCGTTTCATTACCTGGGTCGTCTGGTTATTGAGAAGGTCTTGCTGGCCGCGGGCGGCGCCACTGGGCCCTCGGGGTCTCCAGCACCGCCATGAACGCCCCGGGGGAGCCGAGGCGCTCTGCCAGGACTCCTGGGCCCTGCGACGCTCGCCAGGAAGACCTTGGGCCCCCTGACGCTCCCCAGCCCGCCGAGGCGAGGAGGGTTGGAGCAAGACTTGACTCTTAAAACCACCAGACGGGAATATTAAGTTAATCGAAAATACCGTGAAGGCGCCGATCACGGAGTTTGTCGGATCCGGGATGGCAGGACGAAGGGCCGAAGGAGCGTGATAGGTTATCCTGAGAAATGGAATGGTTTCCGGGGCAGAATCCATTTGTCTCTTCCCTTCTTGCTTCCCTTTTTGCTTGTTTTGCATTCTCTCTCTCTCTCTCTCTCTCTCTCTCTCTCTCTCTCTCTCTCTCTCTCTCTCTCTCTCTCTCTCTCTCTCTCTCTCTCTCTCTCTCTCTCTCTCTCTCTCTCTCTCTCTCTTAAACAATATAGTAGTAGTAATAGTAGTAGTAGTAGTAGTAGTAGTAGTAGCAGTAGTAGTAGTAGTAGAAAAAGTAGTTAGACCAAATCTGAGTACTTTTTCGTGTGTGTCAGGTCTTGATATGCCTTAACTACACATACCTAACCACGGCCCGGCGGACATAGAATCATAAGAGGGCAAAGGACGGAGCCTAAGAGTAATTACTGGGCTGCAAAGTTGGAACAGGGAAGGAGGGCTGAGTTATCATTAGGCTGAAAGAGTGTCTGGGATGAAGGCAGGAAGAATGGGAAAGAGGAGGGAAGGAGGAACTGGGAGGGAGAAAGGAAGGAGAGGAAGGTAGAAAGGGGATTGAAGAAGGAAGGAGGAAGAACAAGCAGTAGAAAACGGAGGAATTTAGGAGGAGAGAAGGACATTAAGAAACGAGAATGGGAAGGAATAATGGAGATGAACAGGAGGTAGAAAATGTGAGAGGGAAAGAGTAAGTTGTATGAGAAGCGAAGAAGAGAAGAGGGAGGAGGAGAAGGAGCGGGAAGATAGAAAAGGGAACGAACAGGAGAAGGAAGAACGAGAAGTAGAAACAGGAGGGAACTTTGGAGGAAGCGAGGAAGGAAAGGAATACTGGAGATGAACGGGAGGTGGATAATGTGAGAGAGAGGATGGGGAGTAAGGTGAATGAGAAACAGAGAAGAGAGAAGAAGAAATGGGAAAAAATACGGAGTGGAAGGGAAGGAGTAGAGAGAGGATGGGGAGTAAGGTGAGTGAGAAGCAGAGAAAAGAGAAGAAGAAATGGGAAGAAATACGACGTGGAAGGGAAGGAGTAAGGTGAGGATGCATTCAAAGGTATGATGAGTTGGCGATTGGTGCGTGTGCGCGTGCGCGCGCGTGTGTGTGTGTGTGTGTGTGTGTGTGTGTGTGTGTGTGTGTGTGTGTGTGTGTGGACGCGCGCGCGCGATGCGTGTCTAATAATTCACTGGCCTACAAATTTTAACTTTTTTCTAGTGACCTAAGTTTGAGACCTGTTTTGGGGTAATTTGGTGTCACTGAGTTTACAAAAGACAATAGTGTTTTTCTATCACGTCAAGTTTTTTTTTATCTATGGGCTGGTCCATATTGGCCCCAGCCATAGCTATAAGAGATATCACAGGTAATCATATATGTTGATATTTATTTTATCTATTTATTTAGACAGTTATTTATCTATCTAGACACACGCAGATATATAAATATATTGTATCTGTTAAAAGCGATGGTTGCTCTACACGAGTCTACAGTATGATCCTCCTGAATGGAGACTCTTTATAGATAGTTCAAAAGGTTTTAAAATTGTATTACTCCTACTGGTCACTCTGTGCATTTAAAAGAGAATCCTGAACACATTAAAACTGTATTAGACTTTCTCAAGTTTGATTAACACAAATGGGTCATATGTGTGGATCTGAAAATGGTCAACTTTTTACTCGGCCAACAAGGAGGGCATACACAATATCCGTGTTTCCTGTGTTTAAGGGACAGCCGAGCGAAAGACAAACTTTGGGAACAGAAACTCTGGCCAGTTAAAAAAAGAAAGTTTGACTGTTGGGAAGAAGAATATCATGCACCAACCCCTTGTTGAGAGAGAAAATCATCTTCAGCCCTTCATATTAAACTAGGACTAATGAAGCACTTTGTCAAGCTCTTAATGTGTAGGGTGACTGTTTCAAATTCATATGTATACAACATTTCCTGGCCTAAGTTATGATAATATAAAGGCTGGTGTTTTGACAGGACAGAAAGTTAATGAAATGCAAGACTTCTCGAGCTCGATGACTGACGTAGGAAAAAGAGCTTGGGACTCATTGGTGGCTGTTGTGAAGGATTTTAGGGAGCAAAGAGGCAGCAAGCTACAAGGGTTGGTGGAGACATTGCTTGATAGCTCTCATCTTTGAGGCTGCAGCATGAGCATAAAGGTTCATTTCCTCTAGAGCCATCTCGATGATTTCCTGCTACTCTTGGAGACGTGAGCGATGAGCATGGCGAGCGCCTTCATCAAGATATCAAGGTTATGGGTGAGAGATATCAAGGCAGGTGGCACACACACATGTTGGAGTTAGACCTCATCTTGACTATGCGGTTCAGTTCTGGTCACCTTACTATAGAATGGATATCAAAATGTTAGAATCAGTGCAGAGGAGGATGACTAAGATGATTCAGGGGTTGAGAAACTTGCCATACGAGGAAAGACTCAAGCAGTTAAACTTGCATTCTCTAGAAAGGCGAAGGGTGCGTGGAGACATGATCGAGGTTTATAAATGGATGAAGGGCTTTAATAAGGGAGACATTCATAAGGTTTTGTTGGTAAGAGAACCGGGTAGGAGACGAAGTAATGGGTTTAAACTGGATAAATTCAGATTCAACAGGGACATAGGCAAAAATTGGTTTACAAACAGGGTGGTGGATGAGTGAAATAGGCTTAGCAGTCATGTGGTGAGTGTCAATACAATTGTCACATTAAAAAATAGATTAGATAAATTCATGGACAGCGATATTAGGTGGGGTTAGATACACGGGAGCTTAGGTTCAAAGGAGCTGCCTCGTACAGGCCTACCGGCCTCTTGCAGACTCCTACGTTCTTATGTTCTTATGTTCTTATGATGGCAGACTACTACTCAGAGTCCTTTCCTTGTCTCTATCTTCATCTTCTTGTCTCCTTTTCATCTCCTCACCTCCACCACACCTTCTTCCCCTCATCTCCTTCTCCTCACCTTCTTGTCTCCTTTTCATCTCCTCACCTCTACCACACCTTCTTGTCTAATTTTCACCTCCTCACTTCTACCACACCTTCTTCACCACATCTCATTCTTGTCTCCTTTTCATCTCCTCATCTCTACCACCTTCCTCTCCTCTCCCTCCACCTTCTTGTCACCTTTTCATCTCCTCACCTCTACCACACCTTCTTGTCACCTTTTCATCTCCTCACCTCTACCACCTTCTTCCATTCCTCCCTCCTCCCACACCTTCTTGTCACCTTTTCATCTCCTCACCTCTACCACACCTTCTTCACCTTTTCATCTCCTCCTCCTCTACCACCTTCTTGTCACCTTTTCATCTCCTCACCTCTACCACACCTTCATGTCACCTTATCATCTCCTCACCTCTACCACACCTTCTTGTCACCTTTTCATCTCCTCACATAAGAACATAAGAATATAAGAACATAGGGAAACTGCAAGAGGCCGGGTGGCCTACACAGGGCAGCTCCAGAATCCCCACTACTCACGGAGGTGAGGTGTCGTTACAGGGTTACAGGTAGAGCTTGATCCTCGTTATACCAGCAGTACCCAGGCACTCATCCAGCACCCCGTCACCTTACTGCACCCACAACTCACTGCCACCTGTCGTCCTCGTCCATGTAGCTATCCAGTCTACTCTTAAAACAAGCTATTGTCCCTACACTAACTATGTGATTGCTGAGTCTAGTCCATTCCCCCACCACCCTATTACTAAACCAATGCCTATATTTCTCCTAAATCTATACTTTTCTAATTTAAATCCATTACTGCGAGTAATATCCTGCTGGCTAAATCTCAGTACTTTACTTATCGCCTTTGTTTGTAACCCTTGACCCAGTTGAATACTTCTATCAGATCTCCCCACTCTTCGTCTCTCTAGTAGATAAGTTTAGATATTTCAGCCTATTTTGATATGGGAGAATCCTCAGCCCCTGAATCATCTTGGTCATCCTCCTCTGAACTGATTCTAGCAAGTTGATGTCCATTCTGTAGTGTGGGCACCAAAACTGGACAGCATAATCTAAATATTGCCTAACTAACGCTAAATAGAGTCTGAGGATGACCTCTGCACTCCTGTTGGTTACCGTCCTGTTAATAAGGCCTAATACCCTGTTAGCCCTAGTCCTCGCACTAATACATTGCTTCCTTAGTTTTAGGTCAGAGTTCACTAACACTCCCAAATCCCTTTCACACTCAGACCTGCCAATCGCTGTGGAGTCTAAACTATACCCGTGTAATGGGTTGCGTGTTCCTACACTAAGTACGCTACACTTGGTGATGTTAAAATTCATCTGCCATTTCTCTGACCAAGCTGACAGTTTGTTGAGATCCTCCTGCAGTGCTCTAGCATCCTCCCCTGCCCTAATAGTGCGTCCTATTTTGGTGTCATCTGCAAATTTACCTATGTCACTAGTTATCCCATTGTCTATGTCACTGATGTAGATAATGAATAGAAGCGGGCCTAAAACTGAACCTTGGGGAGCCCACTGGTAACATTACCCATACGGATTTTTTACCGTTAATGGCAACCCTCTGTTTCCTGTCGCTAATCCACGCCTTAATCCAATCAAATACCTTCCCTCTTATCCCATGGGCCCTGACTTTATTTAACAGTCTCTGGTGAGGTACCTTATCGAGGGCCTTACTAAAATCAAGATAAGCTACATCATAGCTCTCATCATTGTCAGCTGCCTCGTATACTCTATTGTAAAAGGATAAAAGATTAGTGAGGCACGACTTTCCTTTAGTAAACCCATGCTGTGAGTCGTGAATTAAACTATGTCTGTCTATATGGTCCCTAATACTATTAGTTATTATTGACTCAAAACATTTTACCTATAGCTGACGTCAAACTAATCGGCCTATAGTTCTCCATAGAAGATTTGTCTCCCTTCTTAAATATTGGAATAACGTGTGCCTGCCTCCATGAAACAGGCACCACCCCTGTGTCTAGTGCCTTCCTAAATACTTCTGTTAACTGCCCACTTAATTCAATTTCGCATTCCTTTATTACCCTGGGGAAAAGTTCATCTGGCCCTGGCGCCTTAGTGACTTTAAGTCTATCTATCTGTCTAATCACGAGTTCCCTACTTATGTTGATGTCGGTTAATTCTTCTACCTCTTCTCCCCTGTAGATCTGTTCTCCCTGAGGTATATCATCTAATCTTTCCTTGGTAAATTCAGTTAAGAAATATCTATTAAACGCCTCGCTCATTTCCTCATCACTATCAATCAGTGATTCTCCTGACTTAAGCGGCCCTATCTTATCCCTGACCTTGGTCTTATATAGCTGAAAGAAGCCCTTTGGATTGATCTTTGCTTCCCTGGCAATTCTAATCTCATAATTACGTTTTACCACGCGTAGGTTTTTCTTTACTGCTCCAGCTAAATCGTTGTAACTATCCCTTAGGTGAGTTTCCCCCCTTTTAATTCTAACATATAGTCCTCTTTTCCTTCCTATTTCAGTTTTTAGCCTGTCTGTCATCCACCGCGGGTAGTTACCTGTTGACCTGACTTCCCTGTGAGGTATAAATTGTTTCTGTCCTAGTTTAATCTCCCTGACCAGACTATTATACTCACCCTCCAAGCTACTGATCTGACTAGTGACCTCACCAGAGATTACCGCCCCTCCCTGCCCTGGGTCCTGACCTACTTCTGATCTCACACCCCTAAGCTTCTGCAGCTGCTTTCTTAAGCCCTCATAGTCTGCCTTCCTGAAGTCAGGTATTAATGTGTTGTTACTGCTTACTCTATCCTCACATTTAATATTAAATCTAATTTCCTTATGATCACTGTTACCTAATGAATCCCCATAATAATAATTATTTTCGCGAAGTAAATAAGATGTGCTCACCAGGGCTCGAACCTGGGACCTTCTGTGGGTGAGACATATGTGATAACCACTACACCATGAGCACCTCTACCTCTACCACACCTTCTTTCCCTCATCTCCTCCTTCTCCTCACCTTCTTGTCACCTTTTCATCTCCTCACCTCTACCACACCTTCCTGTCACATTTTCATCTCCTCACCTCTACCACACCTTCTTGTCACCTTTTCATCTCCTCACCTCTACCACACCTTCTTGTCACCTTTTCATCTCCTCACCTCTACCACACCTTCCTGTCACATTTTCATCTCCTCACCTCTACCACACTTTCTTGTCACCTTTTCATCTCCTCACCTCTACCACACCTTCCTGTCACATTTTCATCTCCTCACCTCTACCACACCTTCCTGTCACATTTTCATCTCCTCACCTCTACCACACCTTCTTGTCACCTTTTCATCTAGTCACCTCTACCACACCTTCTTGTAACCTTTTCATTTCCTAACCTCTACCACACCTTCTTGTCACCTTTTCATCTCCTCACCTCTACCACACCTTGTCTCCTTTTCATCTCCTCACCTCCACCACACCTTCTTCCCCTCATCTCCTCCTCCTCCACACCTTCTTGTCTCCTTTTCATCTCCTCACCTCTACCACACCTTCTTGTCTCCTTTTCATCTCCTCACCTCTACCACACCTTCTTTTCACCTTTTCATCTCCTCACCTCTACCACACCTTCTTGTCTCCTTTTCATCTCCTCACCTCTACCACACCTTCTTCCCCTCATTTCCTCCTTCTCCACACCTTTTGTCTCCTTTTCATCTCCTCACCTCTACCACACCTTCTTGTCACCTTTTCATCTCCTCACCTCTACCACACCTTCTTCCCCTCATCTCCTCCTTCTGCACACCTTCTTGTCACCTTTTCATCTCCTCACCTCTACCACACCTTCTTGTCACCTTTTCATCTCCTCACCTCTACCACACCTTCTTCCCCTCATATCCTCCTTCTCCACACCTTCTTGTCTCCTTTTCATCTCCTCACCTCTACCACACCTTCTTGTCTCCTTTTTTATCTCCTCCTTCTCCTCACAATCTTGTCTCCTTTTCATCTCCTCAACTCTACCACACCTTCTTGTCTCCTTTTCATCTCCTCACATCTACCACACCTTCTTCCCCTCATCTTTTCCTTCTCCTCACCTTCTTCTCTCCTTTTCATCTCCTCACCTCTACCACACCTTCTTGTGTCCTTTTCATCTCCTCACCTCTACCACACCTTCTTGTGTCCTTTTCATCTCCTCACCTCTACCACACCTTCTTGTCACCTTTTCATCTCCTCACCTCTACCACACCTTCTTTTCACCTTTTTATCTCCTCACCTCTACCACACCTTGTCTCCTTTTCATCTCCTCACCTCCACCACATCTTCCCCACATCTCCTTCTCTACACCTTCTTGTCACCTTTTCATCTCCTCACCTCTACCACATCTTCTTGTCTCCTTATCAGTTCCTCACCTCTACCACACCTTCTTCCCCTCATCTCCTCCTTCTCCTCACCTTCTTGTCACCTTTTCATCTCCTCACCTCTACCACACCTTATTGTCTCCTTTCCATCTCCTCACCTCTACCACACCTTCTTCCCTTCATCTCCTCCTCCTCACCTTCTTGTCTCCTTTTCATCTCCCCACCTCTACCACACCTTCTTGTCACCTTTTCATCTCCTCACCTCTACCACACCTTCTTGTCTCCTTTTCATCTCCTCACCTCTACCACACCTTCTTGTCTCCTTTTCATCTCCTCACCTCTACCACACCTTCTTGTCACCTTTTCATCTCCTCACCTCTACCACACCTTCTTGTCTCCTTTTCATCTCCTCACCTCTATCACACCTTCTTGTCACCTTTTCATCTCCTCACCTCTACCACACCTTCTTGTCACCTTTTCATCTCCTCACCTCTACCACACCTTTTTCCCCTCATATCCTCCTTCTTCTCACCTTCTTGTCTCCTTTTCATCTCCTCACCTCTACCACACCTTCTTGTCACCTTTTCATCTCCTCACCTCTACCACACCTTCTTGTCACCTTTTCATCTCCTCACCTCTACCACACCTTCTTGTCACCTTTTCATCTCCTCACCTCTACCACACCTTCTTGTCACCTTTCACCTCCTCACCTCTACCACACCTTCTTGTCACCTTTCATCTCCTCACCTCTACCACACCTTCTTGTCTCTTTTCATCTCCTCACCTCTACCACCTTCTTGTCTCCTTTTCATCTCCTCACCTCTACCACACCTTCTTGTCCTTTTCATCTCCTCACCTCTACCACACCTTCTTGTCTCCTTTCATCTCCACCTCTACCACACCTTCTTGTCCTTTTCATCTCCTCACCTCTACCACAACTTGTTGTATACTTTTTCATCTCCTCACCTCTACCACTCCTTCTTATCCTCCTCTCCTCCTTCTCCTCACCTTCTTGTCTCCTTTTCATCTCCTCACCTCTACCACACCTTCTTGTCTCCTTTTCATCTCCTCACCTCTACCACACCTTCTTGTGTCCTTTTCATCTCCTCACCTCTACCACACCTTCTTGTCACCTTTTCATCTCCTCAACTCCACCACACCTTCTTGTCTCCTTTTCATCTCCTCACCTCTACCACACCTTCTTGTCTCCTTTTCATCTCCTCACCTCTACCACACCTTCTTGTCACCTTTTCATCTCCTCACCTCTACCACACCTTCTTGTCACCTTTTCATCTCCTCACCTCTACCACACTTTCTTGTCTTCTTTTTATCTCCTCACCTCTACCACACCTTCTTGTCACCTTTTCATCTCCTCAACTCCACCACACTTTCTTGTCTCCTTTTCATCTCCTCACCTCTACCACACCTTCTTGTCTCCTTTTCATCTCCTCACCTCTACCACACCTTCTTGTCTCCTTTTCATCTCATCACCTCTACCACACCTTCCTGTCACCTTTTCATCTCCTCATCACTACCACACATACTTGTCTCCTTATCATCTCCTCACCTCTACCACACCTTCCTGTCACCTTTTCATCACCTCACCTCTACCACACCTTCTTGTCACCTTTTCATCTCCTCACCTCTACCACACCTTCCTGTCACCTTTTCATCTCCTCACCTCTACCACACCTTCTTGTCTCCTTTTCATCTCCTCACCTCTACCACACCTTCCTGTCACCTTTTCATCTCCTCATCTCTACCACACCTTCTTGTCTCCTTTTCATCTCCTCACCTCTACCACACCTTCCTGTCACCTTTTCATCTCCTCACCTCTACCACACCTTCTTGTCTCCTTTTCATCTCCTCACCTCTACCACACCTTCTTGTCACCTTTTCATCTCCTCACCTCTACCACACCTTCTTGTCTCCTTTTCATCTCCTCACCTCTACCACACCTTCCTGTCACCTTTTCATCTCCTCATCTCTACCACACCTTCTTGTCTCCTTTTCATCTCCTCACCTCTACCACACCTTCCTGTCACCTTTTCCTCTCCTCACCTCTACCACACCTTCCATTCTCCTTTTCATCTCCTCACCTCTACCACACCTTCTTGTCACCTTTTCATCTCCTCACCTCTACCACACCTTCTTGTCACCTTTTCATCTCCTCACCTCTACCACACCTTCTTGTCTCCTTTTCATCTCCTCATCTCTACCACACTTTATTGTCTACTTTTCATCTCCTTTCCTCTACCACACCTTCTTGTCACCTTTTCCTCTCCTCACCACTACCACACCTTCTTGTCACCTTTTCATCACCTCACCTCTACCACACCTTCTTGTCTCCTTTTCATCTCCTCACCTCTACCACACCTTCTTGTCTCCTTTTCATATCCTCTACCACACCTTCTCATCTCCTCCTCTACCACTTTCTTGTCTCCTTTTCATCTCCTCACCTCTACCACACCTTCCTGTCACCTTTTCATCTCCTCATCTCTACCACACCTTCTTGTCTCCTTTTCATCTCCTCACCTCTACCACACCTTCCTGTCACCTTTTCCTCTCCTCACCTCTACCACACCTTCTTGTCACGTTTTCATCTCCTCACCTCTACCACACCTTCTTGTCACCTTTTCATCTCCTCACCACTACCACACCTTCCTGTCACCTTTTCCTCTCCTCACCTCTACAACACCTTCTAGTCTCCTTTTCAGTTCCTCACCTCTACCACACCTTCTTCCCCTCATCTCCTCCTTCTCTTCACCTTCTTGTCTACTTTTCATCTCCTCACCTCCACCACACCTTCCTGTCACCTTTTCATCTCCTTACCTCTACCACACCTTCTTGTCTCCTTTTCATCTCCTCACCTCTACCACACCTTCTTGTCTCCTTCTCATCTCCTCACCTCTTCCACACCTTCTTGTCTCCTTCTCATCTCCCCACCTCCACCACACCTTCTTGTCACCTTTTCATCTCCTCACCTCTACCACACCTTCTTGTCTCCTTTTCATCTCCTCACCTCTACCACACCTTCTTGTCACCTTTTCATCTCCTTCTCCCACACCTTCTTGTCTCCTTTTCATCTCCTCACCTCGACCACACCTTCTTGTCTCCTTTTCATCTCCTCACCTCTACCACACCTTCTTGTCTCCATTTCATCTCCTCACCTCTACCGCACCTTCTTGTCACCTTTTCATCTCCTCACCTCCACCACACCTTCTTGTCTCCTTTTCATCTCCTCACCTCTACCACACCTTCTTGTCACCTTTCCATCTCCTCACCTCTACCACACCTTCTTGTCACCTTTCCATCTCCTCACCTCTACCACACCTTCTTCCCCTCATCTCCTCCTTCTCCTCACCTTTTTGTCTCCTTTTCATCTCCTCACCTCTACCACACCTTCTTGTCTCCTTTTCATCTCCTCACCTCTACCACACCTTCTTGTCCTTTTCATCTCTTCTCCTCTACCACACCTTCTTGTCTCCTTTTCACCTCCTCCTCTACCACCTTCTTGTCTCCTTTTCATCTCCTCACCTCTACCACACCTTCTTGTCTCCTTTTCATCTCCTCACCTCTACCACACCTTCTTGTCTCCTTTTCATCTCCTCAACTCTACCACACCTTCTTGTCTCCTTTTCATCTCCTCACCTCTACCACCTTCTTGTCTCCTTTCATCTCCTCTCCTCTACAACTTCTTCGTCTCATCTTCTCCTCCTCCTCACCTTCTTGTCTCCTTTTCATCTCCTCACCTCTACCACACCTTCTTGTCTCCTTTTCATCTCCTCACCTCTACCACACCTTCTTGTCTCCTTTTCATCTCCTCACCTCTACCACACCTTCTTGTCTCCTTTTCATCTCACCTCTACACATCTTGTTGTCTCCTTTTCATCTCCTCACCTCTACAACATCTTGTCTCCTTTTCATCTCCTCACCTCTACCACACCTTCTTGTCTCCTTTTCATCTCCTCACCTCTACCACCTTCTTGTCATCTCCTCCTCCTCTACCACACCTTCTTGTCTCCTTTTCATCTCCCACCTCTACCACCTTCTTGTCTCCTTTTCATCTCCTCACCTCTACCACACCTTCTTGTCTCCTTTCATCTCCTCACCTCTACCACACCTTCTTCCCCTCATCTCCTTCTCCTCACTTGTCTCCTTTTCATCTCCTCACCTCTACCACACCTTCTTGTCTCCTTTCATCTCCTCACCTCTACCACCTTCTTCCCCTCATCTCCTCCTCTCACCTTCTTGTCTCCTTTTCATCTCCTCACCTCTACCACACCTTCTTGTCCTTTTCATCTCCTCCTCCTCTACCACACCTTCTTGTCTCCTTTTCATCTCCTCCTCTACCTTCTTCCCCTCATCTCCTCCTCTCCTTCTTGTGTCCTTTTCATCTCCTCACCTCTACCACACCTTCTTGTCACCTTTTCATCTCCTCAACTCTACCACCTTCTTGTCTCCTTTTCATCTCCTCACCTCTACCACACCTTCTGTCACCTTTTCATCTCCTCACCTCTACCACACCTTCTTGTCTCCTTTTCATCTCCTCACCTCTACCACACCTTCTTTTCACCTTATCATCTCCTCACCTCTACCACACCTTCTTGTCTCCTTTTCATCTCCTCACCTCTACCACACCTTCCTCTCACCTTTTCATCTCCTCATCTCTACCACACCTTCTTGTCTCCTTTTCATCTCCTCACCTCTACCACACCTTCTTGTCACCTTTTCCTCTCCTCACCTCTACAACACCTTCTAGTCTCCTTTTCAGTTCCTCACCTCTACCACACCTTCTTGTCACCTTTTCATCTCCTCACTTCTACCACACCTTCTTGTCACCTTTTCATCTCCTCACCACTACCACACCTTCTAGTCTCCTTTTCAGTTCCTCACCTCTACCACACCTTCTTGTCCCTTTTCATCTCCTCCTCTACCACCTTCTTGTCTACTTTTCATCTCCTCACTTCCACCACACCTTCCTGTCACCTTTTCATCTCCTTACCTCTACCACACCTTCTTGTCTCCTTTTCATCTCCTCACCTCTACCACACCTTCTTGTCTCCTTCTCATCTCCTCACCTCTTCCACACCTTCTTGTCTCCTTCTCATTTCCCCACCTCCACCACACCTTCTTGTCACCTTTTCATCTCCTCACCTCTACCACACCTTCTTGTCTCCTTTTCATCTCCTCACCTCTACCACCTTCTTGTCTCCTTTTCTCCTCCTTCTCCTCACCTTCTTGTCTCCTTTTCATCTCCCCACCTCCACCACACCTTCTTGTCTCCTTTTCATCTCCTCACCTCTACCACACCTTCTACCCCTCATCTCCTCCTTCTCCTCACCTTCTTGTCACCTTTTCATCTCCCCACCTCCACCACACCTTCTTGTCTCCTTTTCATCTCCTCACCTCTACCACACCTTCTTGTCACCTTTCCATCTCCTCACCTCTACCACACCTTCTTGTCACCTTTCCATCTCCTCACCTCTACCACACCTTCTTCCCTTTCATCTCCTCCTTCTCCACCTTCTTGTCTCCTTTTCATCTCCTCACCTCTACCACACCTTCTTGTCTCCTTTTCATCTCCTCACCTCTACCACACCTTCTTGTCTCCTTTTCATCTCTTCACCTCTACCACACCTTCTTGTCTCCTTTTCATGTCCTCACCTCTACCACACCTTCTTGTCTCCTTTTCATCTCCTCACCTCTACCACACCTTCTTGTCTCCTTTTCATCTCCTCACCTCTACCACACCTTCTTGTCTCCTTTTCATCTCCTCACCTCTACCACACCTTCTTGTCTCCTTTTCATCTCCTCACCTCTACCACACCTTCTTGTCACCTTTCCATCTCCTCACCTCTACCACACCTTCTACCCCTCATCTCCTCCTTCTCCTCACCTTTTTGTCTCCTTTTCATCTCCTCACCTCTACCACACCTTCTTGTCTCCTTTTCATCTCCTCACCTCTACCACACCTTCTTGTCTCCTTTTCATCTCCTCACCTCTACCACACCTTCTTGTCTCCTTTTCATCTCCTCACCTCTACCACACCTCCTTGTCTCCTTTCCATCTCCTCACCTCTACCACACCTTCTTCCCCTCATCTCCTCCACCACACCATCTTGTCTCCTTTCATCTCCCCTCTACCACACCTTCTTGTCTCCTTTTCATCTCCTCACCTCTACCACACCTTCTTGTCTCCTTTCCATCTCCTCACCTCTACCACACCTTCTTCCCCTCATCTCCTCCTCCTCACCTTCTTGTCTCCTTTTCATCTCCTCACCTCTACCACACCTTCTTGTCTCCTTTCCATCTCCTCACCTCTACCACACCTTCTTCCCCTCATCTCCTCCTCCTCACCTTCTTGTCCTTTTCATCTCCCCACCTCTACCACCTTCTTGTCTCCTTTCATCTCACCTCTACCACACCTTCTTGTCACCTTTTCATCTCCTCACCTCAACCAACCCTTCTTGTCTCCTTTTCATCTCCTCCTCTACCACACCTTCTTGTCTCCTTTTCATCTCCTCCTCTACCACCTTCTTGTCTCCTTTTCATCTCCTCACCTCCACCACCTTCTTGTCTCCTTTTCATCTCCTCACCTCTACCACACCTTCTTGTCTCCTTTTCATCTCCTCACCTCTACCACACCTTCTTGTCTCCTTTTCATCTCCTCACCTCTACCACACCTTCTTGTCACCTTTTCATCTCCTCACCTCTACCACACCTTCTTGTCACCTTTTCATCTCCTCACCTCTACCACACCTGCTTCCCCTCATCTCTTCCTTCTCCTCACCTTCTTGTCTCCTTTTCATCTCCTCACCTCTACCACACCAGGTCCTTCTTGTCTCCTTTTCATCTCCTCACCTCTACCACACCTTCTTGTCTCCTTTTCATCTCCTCACCTCTACCACACCTTCTTGTCTCCTTTTCATCTCCTCACCTCTACCACACCTTCTTGTCTCCTTTTCATCTCCTCACCTCTACCACACCTTCTTCCCCTCATCTCCTCCTTCTCCTCACCTTCTTGTCTCCTTTTCATCTCCTCACCTCTACCACACCTTCTTCCCCTCATCTCCTCCTTCTCCACACCTTCTTGTCTCCTTTTCATCTCCTCACCTCTACCACACCTTCTTGTCTCCTTTTCATCTCCTCACCTCTACCACACCTTCTTGTCACCTTTTCATCTCCTCACCTCTACCACACCTTCTTGTCTCCTTCTCATCTCCTCACCTCTACCACACCTTCTTGTCTCCTTTCCATCTCCTCACCCTTCCACACCTTCTTGTCTCCTTTCATCTCCTCACCTCTACCACACCTTCTTGTCTCCTTTTCATCCTCACCTCTACCACACCTTCTTCCCCTCATCTCCTCCTTCTCCACCTTCTTGTCACCTTTTCATCTCCTCACCTCTACCACACCTTCTTGTCACCTTTTCATCTCCTCACTCTTCCACACCTTCTTGTCTCCTTTTCATCTCCTCCTTCTCATCTCCTCACCTATACCACACCTTCTTGTCTCCTTTTCATCTCCTCACCTCTACCACCTTCTTCCCTCATCTCCTCCTTCTCCCACACCATCTTGTCTCCTTTTCATCTCCTCACCTCTACCACACCTTCTTGTCTCCTTTCATCTCCTCACCTCTACCACCTTCTTCCCCTCATCTCCTCCTTCTCACCTTCTTGTCTCCTTTTCATCTCCTCTTCACAACCACACCTTCTTGTCTCCTTTTCATCTCCTCACCTCTACCACACCTTCTTGTCTCCTTTTCATCTCCTCTACCACACCTTCTTGTCTTCTTTTCATCTCCTCACCTCTACCACACCTTCTTGTCTCCTTTTCATCTCCTCACCTCTACCACGCCTTCTTGTCACCTTTTCATCTCCTCCTCTACCACCTTCTTGTCTCCTTTTCATCTCCTCACCTCTACCACACCTGCTTGTCTCCTTTCATCTCCTCACCTCTACCACACCTTCTTGTCTCCTTTCATCTCCTCACCTCTACCACACCTTCTTGTCCTTTTCATCTCCTCACCTCTACCGCACCTTCTTGTCTCCTTTTCATCTCCTCACCTCTACCACACCTTCTTGTCACCTATTCATCTCCTCACCTCTACCACCTTCTTGTCCCTTTTCATCTCCTCACCTCTACCACACCTTCTTGTCACCTTTTCATCTCCTCACCTCTACCACCTTCTTGTCACCTTTTCATCTCCTCACCTCTCACACCTTCTTGTCACCTTTTCATCTCCTCCTCTACCACCTTCTTGTCACCTTTTCATCTCCTCACCTCTACCACACCTTCTTGTCTCCTTTTCATCTCCTCACCTCTACCACACCTTCTTGTCTCCTTATCATCTGCACACCTAATAGACTCCTTCTCATCTCCTTACCTCTACCACACCTTGTTGTCACCTTTTCATCTCCTCACCTCTACCACCTTCTTGTCTCCTTTTCATCTCCTACCTCTACACACCTTCTTGTCACCTTTTCATCTCCTCACCTCTACCACACCTTCTTGTCACCTTTTCATCTCCTCACCTCTACCACACCTTCTTGTCACCTTTTCATCTCCTCACCTCTACCACACCTTCTTGTCACCTTTTCATCTCCTTACCTCTACCACACCTTCTTGTCTCCTTTTCATCTCCTCACCTCTACCACACCTTCCCCTCATCTCCTCCTTCTCCTCACCTTCTTGTCTCCTTTTCATCTCCTCACCTCTTCTTGTCACCTTTTCATCTCCTCCTCTACCACACCTTCTTGTCTCCTTTCATCTCCTCCTGTACCACACCTTCTTGTCACCTTTTCATCTCCTCACCTCTACCACACCTTCTTGTCTCCTTTTCATCTCCTCACCTCTACCACACCTTCTTGTCACCTTTTCATCTCCTCACCTCTACCACACCTTCTTGTCTCCTTTTCATCTCCTCACCTCTACCACACCTTCTTGTCACCTTTTCATCTCCTCACCTCTACGACCAATTATTGTCAACTTTTCATCTCCTCACCTCTACCACACCTTCTTGTCACCTTTCATCTCCTCACCTCTACACACCTTCTTGTCACCTTTTCATCTCCTCACCTCTACCACCTTCTTGTCTCCTTTTCATCTCCTCACCTCTACCACACCTTCTTGTCTCCTTTTCATCTCCTCACCTCTACCACACCTTCTTGTCTCCTTTTCATCTCCTCACCTCTACCACACCTTCTTGTCTCCTTTTCATCTCCTCACCTCTACCACACCTTCTTGTCTCCTTTTCATCTCCTCACCTCTACCACATCTTCTTGTCTCCTTTTCATCTCCTCACCTCTACCACACCTTCTTGTCACCTTTTCATCTTCTCACCTCTACCACACCTTCTTGTCTCCTTTTCATCTCCTCACCTCTACCACACATTCTTGTCACCATGTCAGCTCCTCCTCTACCACCTTCTTGTCACCTTTCATCTCCTCACCTCTACCACACCTTCTTGTCTCCTTTTCATCTCCTCACCTCTACCACACCTTCTTGTCCCCTTTTCATCTCCTCACCTCTATCACACCTTCTTGTCCCTTTTCATCTCCTCCTCTACCACACCCTCTTGTCTCCTTCTCATCTCCTCCTTCTCCACACCTTCTTTTCACCTTTTCATCTCCTCACCTCTACCACACCTTCTTGTCTCCTTTTCATCTCCTCACCTCTACCACACCTTCTTGTCACCTTTTCATCTCCTCCGCTCTACCACGCCTTCTTGTCTCCTCTTCATCTCCTCACCTCTACCACACCTTCTTCCCCTCATCTCCTCCTTCTCCTCACCTTCTTGTCACCTTTTCATCTCCTCACCTCTACCACACCTTCTTGTCTCCTTTTCATCTCCTCACCTCTACCACACCTTCTTCCCCTCATCTCCTCCTTCTCCTCACCTTCTTGTCACCTTTTCATCTCCTCACCTCTACCACACCTTCTTGTCACCTTTTCATCTCCTCACCTCTACCACACCTTCTTGTCACCTTTTCATCTCCTCACCTCTACCACACCTTCTTGTCACCTTTTCATCTCCTCACCTCTACCTTCTTGTCTCCTTTTCATCTCCTCACCTCTACCACACCTTCTTGTCACCTTTTCATCTCCTCACCTCCCACACCTTCTTGTTTCCTTTTAATATCCTCACCTCTACCACACCTTCTTGTCTCCTTTTCATCTCCTCACCTCTACCACACCTTCTTGTCTCCTTTCATCTCCTCCCCTCTACCACACCTTCTTGTCACCTTTCATCTCCTCACCTCTACCACACCTTCTTGTCTCCTTTTCATCTCCTCACCTCTACCACACCTTCTTGTCCCTTTTCATCTCCTCACCTCTACACCTTCTTGTCACCTTTTCATCTCCTCACCTCTACCACACCTTCTTGTCACCTTTTCATCTCCTCACCTCTACCACACCTTCTTCCCCTCATCTCCTCCTTCTCCACACCCTCTTGTCTCCTTTTCATCTCCTCACCTCTACCACACCTTCTTCCCCTCATATCCTCCTTCACCTCACCTTCTTGTCTCCTTTTCATATCCTCACCTCTACACCTTCTTGTCACCTTTTCATCTCCTCACCTCTACCACACCTTCTTGTCACCTTTTCATCTCCTCACCTCTACCACACCTTCTTGTCACCTTTTCATCTCCTCACCTCTACCACCTTCTTGTCACCTTTTCATCTCCTCACCTCTACCACCTTCTTGTCCCTTTTCATCTCCTCCACCTCTACCACACCTTCTTGTCACCTTTTCATCTCCTCACCTCTACCACACCTTCTTGTCACCTTTTCATCTCCTCACCTCTACCACACCTTCTTGTCACCTTTTCATCTCCTCAACTCTACCACACCTTGTCTCCTTTTCATCTCCTCAACTCTACCACACCTTCTTGTCTACTTTTCATCTCATCTCCTCTACCATTTCTTCTTCACCTGATCTCCTCCTTCTCCTCACCTTCTTGTCTCCTTTTCATCTCCTCACCTCTACCACACCTTCTTGTCTCCTTTTCATCTCTCACCTCCACCACCTTCTTGTCTCCTTTTCATCTCCTCCACCACCTTCTTGTCTCCTTTTCATCTCCTCACCTTACCACCTTGTCACCTTTTCATCTCCTCCTCTACCACACCTTCTTTTCTTCTTTTCATCTCCTCACCTCTACAAAACCTTCTTGTCTCCTTTTCATCTCCTCACCTCTACCACACCTTCTTGTCACCTTTTCATCTCCTCACCTCTACCACCTTCTTGTCACCTTTTCATCTCCTCACCTCTACCACACCTTTTTGTCTCCTTTTCATCTCCTCATCTCTACCACACCTTCTTGTCTCCTTTTCATCTCCTCACCTCTACCACACCTTCCTGTCACCTTTTCATCTCCTCACCTCTACCACACCTTCTTGTCACGTTTTCATCTCCTCACCTCTACCACACCTTCTTGTCTCCTTTTCATCTCCTCACCTCTACCACACCTTCTTGTATCCTTTTCATCTCCTCTACTCTACCACATCTTCTTGTCACCTTTCATCTCCTCACCTCTACACACCTTCTTGTCTCCTTTTCATCTCCTCACCTCTACCACCTTCCCCCTCATCTCCTCCTCTACCTTCTTGTCTCCTTTTCATCTCCTCACCTCTACCACACCTTCTTGTCACCTTTTCATCTCTTCCTCTACCACACCTTCTTGTCTCCTTTTCATCTCCTCACCTCTACCACACCTTCTTGTCACCTTTTCATCTCCTCACCTCTACCACACCTTCTTGTCTCCTTTTCATCTCCTCACCTCTACCACACCTTCTTGTCACCTTTTCATCTCCTCACCTCTACCACACCTTCTTGTCACCTTTTCATCTGCTCCTCTTCCACACCTTCTTGTCACCTTTTCATCTCCTCACCTCTACCACCTTCTTTTCACCATATCATCTCCTCACCTCTACCACCTTCTAGTCTCCTTTTCATCTCCTCACCTCTACCACCTTCTTCCCCTCATCTCCTCCTTCTCCACCTTCTTGTCACCTTTTCATCTCCTCACCTCTACCTTCCTGTCACCTTTTCATCTCTTTACCTCTACCACACCTTCTTGTCTCCTTTTCATCTCCTCACCTCTACCACACCTTCTTGTCTCCTTTTCATCTCCTCACCTCTTCCACCTTCTTTTCTCCTTCTTCTCCCCACACCTTCTTGTCACCTTTTCATCTCCTCACCTCTACCACACCTTCTTGTCTCCTTTTCATCTCCTCACCTCTACCACACCTTCTACCCCTCATTTCCTCCTTCTCCTCACCTTCTTGTCTCCTTTTCATCTCCCCACCTCCACCACACCTTCTTGTCTCCTTTTCATCTACTCACCTCTACCACACCTTCGTGTCACCTTTCCATCTCCTCACCTCTACCACACCTTCTTGTCTCCTTTTCATCTCCTCACCTCTACCACCTTCTTGTCTCCTTTTCATCTCCTCACCTCTACACCTTCTTGTCTCCTTTTCATCTCCTCACCTCTACCAAACCTTCTTGTCACCTTTTCATCTCCTCACCTCTACCACACCTTCTTCCCCTCATCTCCTCTTTCTCCACACCTTGTCACCTTTTCATCTCTTCACCTCTACCACCACTTCTTGTCACATTTTCATCTCCTCATCTCTATCACACCTTCTTGTCACCTTTTCATCTCCTCACCTCTACCACACCTTCTTGTCACCTTTTCATCTCCTCACCTCTACCACACCTTCTTGTCACCTTTTCATCTCCTCCTCTACCACACCTACTTGTCCCTTTCATCTCCTCACCTCTACCACACCTTCTTGTCTCCTTTTTATCTCCTCACCTCTACCACACCTTGTCTCCTTTTCATCTCCTCCTCTACCACACCTTCTTGTCACCTTTTCATCTCCTCACCTCTACCACACCTTCTTGTCCCTCATCTCCTCACCTCTACCACCTTCTTGTCACCTTTTCATCTCCTCACCTCTACCACACCTTCTTGTCTCCTTTTCATCTCCTCACCTCTACCACACCTTCTTGTCTCCTTTTCATCTCCTCACCTCTACCACACCTTCTTGTCTCCTTTTCATCTCCTCACCTCTACCACACCTTCTTGTCTCCTTTCCATCTCCTCACCTCTACCACACCTTCTTCCCCTCATCTCCTCCTCCTCACCTTCTTGTCTCCTTTTCATCTCCCCACCTCTACCACACCTTCTTGTCTCCTTTTCATCTCCTCACCTCTACCACACCTTCTTGTCTCCTTTCCATCTCCTCACCTCTACCACACCTTCTTGTCCCTTTCATCTCCTCCCTCTACCACCTTCTTGTCTCCTTTTCATCTCCTCACCTCTACCACACCTTCTTGTCTCCTTTCCATCTCCTCCCTCTACCACCTTCTTCCCTCATCTCCTCCCTCCTCACCTTCTTGTCTCCTTTTCATCTCCACAGCTCTACCACACCTTCTTGTCTCCTTTCATCTCCTCACCTCTACCACACCTTCTTGTCTCCTTTTCATCTCCTCACCTCTACCACCTTCTTGTCACCTTTTCATCTCCTCACCTCTACCACACCTTCTTGTCTCCTTTCATCTCCTCCTCCTCTACGACACCTTTTTGTCTCCTTTTCATCTCCTCACCTCTACCACACCTTCTTGTCTCCTTTTCATCTCCTCCTACACCACACCAGCTTGTCTCCTTTTCAGCTCCTCACCACTACCACACCTGCTAGTCACCTTTTCATAACCTCACCTCTACCACCTTCTTGTCACCTTTTCATCTCTCACCTCTACCACACCTTCTTCCCCCTCATCTCCTTCTCACCTTCTTGTCTCCTGTTCATCTCCTCTCCTCTACCTGACCTTCTTGTCTCCTTTCCATCTCCTCACCTCTACCACACCTTCTTGTCTCCTTTTCACCTCCTCACCTCTACCACACCTTCTTCCTTCATCTCCTCCTTCTCCACACCTTCTTGTCTCCTTTCATCTCCTCACCTCTACCACCTTCTTGTCTCCTTTTCATCTCCTCACCTCTACCACCTTCTTGTCTCCTTTTCATCTCCCCACCTCTACCACACCTTCTTGTCACCTTATCATCTCCTCACCTCTACCACACCTTCTTGTCACCTTTCCATCTCCTCACCTCTACCACCTTCTTCCTCATCTCCTCCTTCTCCTCACCTTCTTGTCTCCTTTCATATCCTCACCTCTACCACACCTTCTTGTCTCCATTTCATCTCCTCACCTCTACCACACCTTCTTGTCTCCTTTTCATCTCCTCACCTCTACCACCTTCTTGTCTCCTTTTCATCTCCCCTCGTCTACCAAACCTTCTTGTCTCCTTTTCATCTCCTCACCTCTACCACACCTTCTAGTCTCCTTTTCATCTCCTCATCTCTACCACACCTTCTTGTCACCTTTCATCTCCTCCTCTACCACACCTTCTTGTCTCCTTTTCATCTCCTCACCTCTACCACCTTCTTGTCACCTTTTCATCTCCTCCTCTACCACACCTTCACCTTTTCATCTCCTCCTTCTCCACACCTTCTTGTCTCCTTTTCATCTCCTCACCTCTACCACCTTCTTGTCTCCTTTTCATCTCCTCACCTCCCACACCTTCTTGTCTCCTTTTCATCTCCTCACCTCTACCACCTTCTTGTCTCCTTTTCATCTCCTCACCTCTCCACACCTTCTTGTCTCCTTTTCATCTCCTCACCTCTACACCTTCTTGTCTCCTTTTCATCTCCTCACCTCTACCACACCTTCTTGTCTCCTTTCATCTCTCCACCTCTACCACACCTTCTTCCCTCATCTCCTCCTCTCCTCACCTTCTAGTCTCCTTTTTATCTCCTCACCTCTACCACACCTTCTTGTCTCCTTTTCATCTCCTCACCTCTACCACACCTTCTTGTCTCCTTTTCATCACCTCACCTCTACCACACCTTCTTCCCTCATCTCCTCCTCTCACCTTCTTGTCACCTTTTCATCTCTCACCTCTACCACACCTCCTTGTCTCCTTTTCATCTCCTCACCTCTACCACACCTTCGTGTCACCTTTCATCTCCTCCCTCTCACACCTTCTTGTCTCCTTTTCATCTCCTCACCTCTACCACACCTTCTTGTCTCCTTTTCATCTCCTCACCTCTACCACACCTTCTTCCCCTCATCTCCTCACCTCTACCACACCTTCCTGTCTCCTTTTCATCTCCTCACCTCTACCACACCTTCTTGTCTCCTTTTCATCTCCCCACCTCTACCACACCTTCCTGTCTCCTTTTCATCTCCTCACCTCTACCACACCTTCTTGTCTCCTTTTCATCTCCTCACCTCTACCACACCTTCTTGTCTCCTTTTCATCTCCTCACCTCTACCACACCTTCTTGTCTCCTTTTCATCTGCTCACCTCTACCACCTTCTTGTCACCTTTTCATCTCCTCACCTCTACCACCTTCTTGTCACCTTTTCATCTCTCCTCACCTCTACCACCTTCTTCCCTCATCTCTCCTCCTTCACCTCACCTTCTAGTCTCCTTTTCAAATCCTCACCACTACCACACACCTTCTTGTCTCCTCATCTCCTCACCTCGACCACACCTTCTTGTCTCCTTTTCATCTCCTCACCTCTACCACACCTTCTTGTCTCCTTTTCATCTCCTCACCTCTACCACACTTTCTTGTCTCCTTTTCACCTCCTCACCTCTACCACACCTTCCTGTCTCCTTTTCATCTCCTCACCTCTACCACACCTTCTTGTCTCCTTTTCATCTCCTCACCTCTACCACACCTTCTTGTCACCTTTTCACCTCCTCACCTCTACCACACCTTCTTCCCCTCATCTCCTCCTTCTCCACACCTTATTGTCACCTTTTCATCTCCTCACCTCTACCACACCTTCTTGTCACCTTTTCATCTCCTCACTTCCACCACACCTTCTTCCCCTCATCCTCTTCTCCTCCACCTTCTTGTCTCCTTTTCATCTCCTCCACCTCTACCACACCTTCTTGTCTCCTTTTCATCTCCTCTCACCTCTACACACCTTCTTCCCCTCATCTCCTCCTTCTCTCACCTTCTTGTCACCTTTCATCTCCTCCTCTACCACCTTCTTGTCACCTTTTCATCTCCTCACCTCTACCACAAATTCTTCCCTCATCTCCTCCTTCTCCTCACCTTCTTGTCTCCTTTCATCTCCTCACCTCTACACCTTCTTGTCTCCTTTTCTTCTCCTCACCTCTACCACACCTTCTTGTCTCCTTTTCATCTCCTCACCTCTACCACCTTCTTGTCTCCTTTTCATCTCCTCCTCTACCACACCTTCTTGTCCTTTTCATCTCCTCACCTCTACCACACCTTCTTGTCTCCTTTTCATCTCCTCACCACACCTTCTCTCCTTTCATCTCCTCACCTCTACCACACCTTCTTGTCCTTTTCATCTCCTCACCTCTACCACACCTTCTTGTCACCTTTCATCTCCTCACCTCTACCACCTTCTTCTCCTTTCATCTCCTCACCTCCACACCTTCTTGTCTCCTTTTCTCCTCACCTCTACCACACCTTCTTGTCTCCTTTTCATCTCCTCACCTCTACCACACCTTCTTGTCTCCTTTTCATCTCCTCACCTCTACCACACCTTCTTGTCTCCTTTACATCTCCTCACCTCTACCACACCTTCTTGTCTCCTTTTAACCTCTTCACCTCTACCACACCTTCTTGTCTCCTTTCATCTCCTCACCTCTACCTTCTTGTCTCCTTTTCATCTCCTCACCTCCACCACACCTTCTTGTCTCCTTTTCATCTCTTCACCTCTACCACACCTTCTTGTCTCCTTTTCATCTCCTCACCTCTACCACACCTTCTTGTCTCCTTTTCATCTCCTCACCTCTACCACACCTTCTTGTCTCCTTTCATCTCCTCACCTCTACCACCTTCTTCCCTCATCTCCTCACCTCTACCACACCTTCTTGTCTCCTTTTCATCTCCTCACCTCTACCACACCTTCTTGTCTCCTTTCCATCTCCTCACCTCTACCACACCTTCTTCCCCTCATCTCCTCCTCCTCACCTTCTTGTCTCCTTTTCATCTCCTCACCTCTACCACCTTCTTGTCTCCTTTCATCCTCACCTCTACCACACCTTCTTTTCCTTCCATCTCCTCACCTCTACACCTTCTGTCCCTCATCTCCTCCTCTACCACACCTTCTTGTCTCCTTTTCATCTCCTCACCTCTACCACCTTCTTGTCTCCTTTTCATCCTCACCTCTACCCACACCTTCTTGTCTCCTGTTCATCGCCCCACCTCTACCACACCTTCTTGTCTCCTTGTCATCTCCTCACCTCTACCACATCTTCTTGTCTCCTTTACATCTCCTCACCTCTACCATACCTTCTTGTCACCTTTTCATCTCCTCACCTCTACCACACCTTCTTGTCACCTTTTCATCTCCTCACCTCTACCACACCTGCTTCCCCTCATCTCTTCCTTCTCCTCACCTTCTTGTCTCCTTTTCATCTCCTCACCTCTACCACACCTTCTTGTCTCCTTTTCATCTCCTCACCTCTACCACACCTTCTTGTCTCCTTTTCATCTCCTCACCTCTACCACACCTTCTTCCCCTCATCTCCTCCTTCTCCTCACCTTTTTGTCTCCTTTTCATCTCCTCACCTCTACCTCACCTTCTTGTCTCCTTTTCATCTCCTCACCTCTACCACACCTTCTTTTCTTTTCATCCTCACCTCTACCTCACCTTCTTGTCTTCTTTTCATCTCATCACCTCTACCACACCTTCTTCCCCTCATCTCCTCCTTCTCCACACCTTCTTGTCACCTTTTCATCTCTCCACCTCTACCACACCTTCTTGTCACCTTTTCATCTCCTCACTTCTTCCACACCTTCTTCCCCTCATCTCTTCCTTCTCCTCACCTTCTTGTCTCCTTTTCATCTCCTCACCTCTACCACACCTTCTTGTCTCCTTTTCATCTCCTCACCTCTACCACACCTTCTTCCCCTCATCTCCTCCTTCTCCACACCTTCTTGTCTCCTTTTCATCTCCTCACCTCTACCACACCTTCTTGTCTCCTTTTCATCTCCTCACCTCTACCACACCTTCTTCCCCTCATCTCCTCCTTCTCCTCACCTTCTTGTCTCCTTTTCATATCCTCGTTTCTACCACACCTTCTTGTCTCCTTTTCATCTCCTCACCTCTACCACACCTTCTTGTCACCTTTTCATCTCCTCACCTCTACCACACCTTCTTGTCTCCTTTTCATCTCCTCACCTCTACCACACCTTCTTGTCTCCTTTTCATCTCCTCACCTCTACCACACCTTCTTGTCTCCATTCCATCTACTCACCTCTACCACACCTTCTTGTCTCCTTTCATCTCCTCACCTCTACCACACCTTCTTGTCTCCTTTCATCTCCTCACCTCTGACACCTTCTTGTCTCCTTTTCATCTCTCACCTCTACCACACCTTCTTGTCACCTTTATCTCCTCACCTCTACCACATCTTCTTGTCACCTTTCATCTCCTCCCCTCTACCACACCTTCTGGTCTCCTTTTCATCGCCTCACCTCTACCACATTCTTCCACTCATCTCCTCCTTCTCCTCACCTTCTTGTCTCCTTTTCATCTCCTCACCTCTACCACACCTTCTTGTCTCCTTTTCATCTCCTCACCTCTACCACACCTTCTTGTCACCTTTTCATCTCCTCACCTCTACCACACCTTCTTGTCTCTTTTGTCTCCTCTACCACACCTTCTTGTCACCTTTTCATCTCCTCACCTCTACCACACCTTCTTCCCCTCATCTACTCCTTCTCCTCAGCTTCTTGTCTCCTTTTCATCTCCTCACCTCTACCACACCTTCTTTTCTTCTTTTCATCTCCTCACCTCTACCACGCCTTCTTGTCACCTTTTCATCTCCTCACCTCTACCACACCTTCTTGTCTCCTTTTCATCTCCTCACCTCTACCACACTTTCTTTTCTCCTTTTCATCTTCTCACCTTTACCACACCTTCTTTCCCTCATCTCCTCCTTCTAACCTTCATCCAAGAAGAGCAGGAAGAGGCAGGAATAGGCCTCAGACCTCCCTTTCTCCCCTGTCTTCTCACTTTCTTTCCTCTCTTCTCACTTTCTCTTCTCACCTTCTCTTCTTACCTGTCCTTCATATCCTTTTCCAGGTCACACAGTATAACCAGGAACAGGAGGACTAGGTTAACTCTGAACTCCTTTAATCACCCATTTCCTCTACTCTTTTCACCTTCTTACCTCTTCTCTTCTCACCTTATCTCCTCACCTGTCCTCCTCTCCTTTTCCAACTCACTTTGGTATAACCAGGGCAGAAGGACTAGGTGGCTCGAACTCCTTTAATCCTCATTTCCTCTCTCTTTCCACCATTTTACCTCTTCTCTTCTCACCTTATCTCTCACCTTTCCCTCATCTCGCCCCTCTCCCATGAAAACCATTAACAAGGGAAGGAATGGACGAATTCAGGCTCCTTTCCCTTACCTCTTATCACTTTCTTCCCCTCATCTCTGCTCACCGTGTGTCTTCTATTTCCACCTCGCCACTTTACCTGCCCCTTACCTTCTCTTTCCAACCCTCACACGGGAAACTCAGGAGGAAGGAATAGATGAACCAAGTCTCTCTCTCTTGCTTGTGTCTCCTCTTTCACCAAGAACAGAAACCACATATGGAATGAGCTCTTTTGTCTCCTCTCTCCTTGCTTATTCTTGCTCCTCACCTCCACTTTCTCCTCTTTCACCCAGGACAGGAGCCATGTAGAACAGACAGGCTCCTTTGTTTCCTCACTTTTGTTTTCCTTGTCTCCTCTTTTCTCCTCATCTCCTCACCTTTTCTCCTCATCCCTCACCACCTTTCTCCTCATCCCCCCTCACCTTTCCTCATCTCCTTTTCCTCTCTCTCTGTGAACAAGAAGAATAGGTGAGCTCAGACCTCCCTTCTCACCCTTCTCCTCACATTCATCTCCTCTCTCCATCCTCATCTTCTTCACCAAGACCATTAAGGACGAGGCTTCATTGACCTCCCTTCCTCTCCTCCCTCACTGGCCTTCTTGTCCCCTGAGGCTGCTGGCATTGCAGTTGGTGAGGTGGTCCAGGATGCCCACAGGTAGATGGTGACCTCGACGGACGTGGGCAGGAAATGGAACCAGGTGGGACGGCTGGTGCCTCCAGGGTTCTGTGTTTCCTGCGGAGGGAGAGGGGAGGGCTTCAGGTGTGGGAGGCAAGCGATGCTTGGGGTTTGGAGGAGGGGTACAGGGGAAGGGGATGGGGAGTTGTTTAGTGTGGGGCAGGGGTGTGGTGGGGAGGTGGAGGGAGGAGGTAGAGGATAGGGATGAGGTGAAAGTGTTAGAAAACATCTGTGGTGGTGAGGTTGGTTGTGCATGTTGTGGGCGGGAGGGGAGAAACTGGGAGAACGTGAGGAAAGGTGGAGAAACTCTGAGAGACAGGGAGGTGGAGAAACTTTGGAGGGAGAGGGCTTGTGAGGGAAGGGGAAGGAAGGTGGGAGAGAACGTGAGGGAAGAGGGGAGAAACTTTGGGGAAGGCGTGAGGGAAGGTGGAGGGGAACTCTAGGGGAGACAACGTGAGGAGAGTGGAGGGCTTTGGGAGAAGGCAGTGAGGAGGGAGGAGACTTTGGGGAGGAGACGTGGGGGAAGAGGGGAGGAGGAACTGAGGGAGAGAGAACGTGAGGGAAACCGCGTGGGGGAAAGAGAACGTGAGGAAGGGAGGAGCAGGTGAGGTGAGGAGATGAAAAGGAGACAAGAAGAAGGTGGTAGAGGTGAGGAGATGAAAAGGAGACAAGAAGGTGTGGTAGAGGAGAGGAGATGAAAAGGTGACAAGAAGGTGTGGTGGAGGAGGATGAAAAGGAGACAAGAAGGTGTGGAGAAGGAGGAGATGAAAAGGGACAAGAAGGTGTGGTAGAGGTGAGGAGATGAAGGAGACAAGAGGTGAGGAGAAGAGGATGAGGAAGAAGGTGTGGTAGAGGTGAGGAGATGAAAAGGTGACAAGAAGGTGTGGTAGAAGGAGATGAGGGGAAGGTGTGTAGAGGTGAGAGATGAAAGGAGACAAGAAGGTGTGGTAGAGAAGAAGGTTGTGGTGGAGGTGAGGAGATGAAAAGGTGACAAGAAGGAGTGTGGTAGAGGTGAGGAGATGAAAAGGTGACAAGAAGGTGTGGTAGAGGTGAGGAGATGAAAAGGTGACAAGAAGGTGTGGTAGAGGAGGAGATGAAAGGGACAAGAAGGTGTGGTAGAGGTGAGGAGATGAAAGGTGACAAGAAGGTGTGGTAGAGGTGAGGAGATGAAAGAGAGACAAGAAGGTGTGGTAGAGGTGAGGAGATGAAAAGGTGACAAGAAGGTGTGGTAGAGGTGAGGAGATGAAAAGGAGACAAGAAGGTGTGGTAGAGGTGAGGAGATGAAAAGGAGACAAGAAGGTGTGGTAGAGGTGAGGAGATGAAAAGGAGACAAGAAGGTGTGGTAGAGGTGAGGAGATGAAAAGGTGACAAGAAGGTGTGGTAGAGGTGAGGAGATGAAAAGGAGACAAGAAAGGTGTGGTAGAGGTGAGGAGATGAAAAGGGTGACAAGAAGGTGTGGTAGAGGTGAGGAGATGAAAAGGGGACAAGAAGGTGTGGTAGAGGTGAGGAGATGAAAGTGAGACAAGAAGGTGTGGTAGAGGTGAGGAGATGAAAAGGTGACAAGAAGGTGTGGTAGAGGTGAGGAGATGAAAAGGTGACAAGAAGGTGTGGTAGAGGTGAGGAGGAGATGAAAAGGTGACAAGAAGGTGTGGTAGAGGGTGAGGCGATGAAAAGGAGACAAGAAGGTGTGGTAGAGGTGAGGAGATGAAAAGGTGACAAGAAGGTGTGGTAGAGGTGAGGAGATGAAAAGGGGACAAGAAGGTGTGGTAGAGGTGAGGAGATGAAAAGGTGACAAGAAGGTGTGGTAGAGGTGAGGAGATGAAAAGGTGACAAGAAGGTGTGGTAGAGGTGAGGAGATGAAAAGTGAGAGGAAGAAGGTGAGAAGGTGTGGTAGAGGTGAGGAGATGAAAAGGAGACAAGAAGGTGTGGTAGAGGTGAGGAGATGAAAAGGTGACAAGAAGGTGTGGTGGAGGTGAGGATATGAAAGGTGACAAGAAGGTGGTAGAGGTGAGGAGATGAAGAAGGTGTGGTAGAGGTGAGGAGATGGACAAGAAGGTGTGGTAGAAGGAGGAGATGAAAGGAGACAAGAAGGTGTGGAGAGGATGAAAAGAAGGTGTGGTGAGAGGAGATGAAAAGGTGACAAGAAGGTGTGGTAGAGGTGAGGAGATGAAAAGGTGACAAGAAGATGAGGTAGAGGTGAGGAGATGAAAAGGTGACAAAAAGGTATGGAAAAGGAGGAGATATGGGGAAGAAGGTGTGGTTGAGGTGAGGAGGTGAAAAGGAGAAAAGAAGGTGTGGTAGAGGTGACGATATGAAAAGGAGACAAGAAGGTGAGGAGAAGGAGGAGATGAGGGGAAGAAGGTGTGGTAAAGGTGAGGAGATGAAAAGGAGACAAGAATGTGTGGTGTGAGGAGATGAAAGGAGGGGTGAGGTGATGAAAATGTGACAAGAAGGTGTGGTAGAGGTGAGGAGATGAAAAGGAGACAAGAAGGTGTGGTAGAGGTGAGGAGATGAAAAGGAGACAAGAAGGTGTGGACGAGGTGCGGAGATGAAAACGTGACAAGAAGGTGTGGTAGAGGTGAGGAGATGAAAAGGCAAGAAGGTGTGGTAGAGGTGAGGAGATGAAAGGTGACAAGAAGGTGTGGTAGAGGTGAGGAGATGAAAAGGACAAGAAGGTGGTAGAGGTGAGGGAGATGAAAAGAGAAGGTGTGGTAGAGGTGAAGAGATGAAAAGGTGACAAGAAGGTGTGGTAGAGGTGAGGAGATGAAAACGTGACAAGAAGGTGTGGTAGAGGTGAGGAGGTGAAGGTGACAGGAAGATGTGGTAGGGTGAGGGGTGAAAAGGTGACAAAATTGTGGTAAGTGGGGAAATGAAAAGGTGACAGGAAGGTGTGGTAGAGGTGAGAATTGGTGACAAGAAGGTGAGGAGAAAGGAGGAGATGAGGGAAAGAAGGAATGTGTGGGGTAGAGTTGCTCATGGTGAGTGGTTATCCTCTGTCTAACTGAAGGTCCCAGGTTCGAGCCTGAGTGAGCACATCTATTTACTTGTAATAGTGTATTATGGTGATTCATTGGTAACAGTGATCACAAGGAAATTAGATTTAATATTAAATGGGAGGGATAAGTGGCAAGTAACTAGCACATTAATACTACATTCAGGAAGGCAGACTATGAAAGTTAAGAAACTTAGGGCAGATAGAAGCCAGAGGTGGGACTGAGCAGGAGGGCAGTAATCTCTGGTGAGGTCACTAGTCAGGTCCAGTAGCTTGGGGTGGAGTATAATGGTCTGGTCAGGAGATGCGTTAGGACAGGAAGCAGTTTATACCTCACAGAAGTCAGGTCAACAGGTAAAACTGAAATAGAGGAAAGAGGACTAAATGTTATAATTAAAGGGGAAACTCACCTGAGGATAGTTTAACGATTTAAGCTGGAACTGAGTAAAGAAAAAACATACGTGTGGTAAAACGTAATTATGAAGTTAGAATTGCCAGGAAGCAAGAGTCAATCAAAGGAGCTTCTTTCAGCTATAAGACCAAGGTTAGGGATAAGATAGGGCCCGCTTAAGTCAGGAGAATCACTGATTGACAGTGATGAGAAGCGAGCAGGCGTTAAATAGATTCTTAACTGTATTTACCAAAAAGATTAGATGATATATCAGGAAGAATAGATCTATAGGAGAAGGGTGAAGACAACCGACTCAACACTGAAATGCAAAGGGAAGCTCGTGATTGAACAGATATGGAGCTCAGACTTAAAGTCACTAGGCCTTGAGACCCAGATGAACTTTCCCCAGGGTAATAAAGGAATGAAACTTCAAAATAAGTGGGCAGGTAACAGAAAATTTAGGAAGTCACTGGAACACAGAGGTGATGTACCTGTTTTCATGAGCAGGCACGTTATTCAATATTTAGAGGAGACAAATCTTCTATGGAAGACATAAATAACCCGATTAGTTTGGCATCAGTTATAGGTAAAATGTTTTGAGTCAATAATAACTTTGATTAGTATTAGGGATAATCATATAGACAGACATATGATTTTGGCTTTCCACGACTCACAACATGGGTTACCTAAAGGAAAGTCGTGCCTCACTGCAATCTTTTGTCCTTTTTAGCCAATAGAGGTATACAGAACGGCGGCTGACAATGATGAGAGCTTATGATGTGGTTGTATCTTGATTTTAGTAAGGCCTTCGATAAGGTACCCTCACCAGAGACTTTGTTAAATAGAGTCAGGGGCCCATGGGATGAAGAGAGGTATTTGATTGGATTAAGGCGTGGATTGGCGACAGAAACAGAGGGTTGCCATTAACGATGCAAAAAATCCGTACAATGGGGTAATGTTACCAGTGATGGGGATTCCTCTCAAGGTTCAGTTTTAAACGTACTTCTATTCATTATCTACATCAGTGACATAGACAATGGGATAACTCGTGACATGAGGTAAATTTGCAGATGACACCAAAATAGGACGCACTATTAGGGCAGAGGAGATGCTAGAGCACTGGAGGATCTCAACAAACTGTCAGCTTGGTCAGAGGAAATGGCAGATGAATTTTAACATCACCAAATGTAGCGTACCGATGGCATAGGAACACGCAACCCATTACACGGGTATAGTTTAGACTCTCCACAGCGATTGGCAGGTCTGGTGTGAAAGGGATTTAGGAGTGTTAGTGAACTCTGACCTAAAACTAAGGAAGGCAATATATTAGTGCGAGGACTAGGGCTAACAGGAGTATTGAAGCCTTATGTGGGACAGTATGACAACAGGAGTGAGGTCATCCTCCAGACTCCTATTTAGCGTTGGATTAGGCCCTGCATAATTTAGATTATGCTGTCAGTTTGGTGCCCACACTACAGAATGGACATCAACTTGCTAGAATCAGTTCAGAGGAGGATGACCAGGAGATGATTCAGGGCTGAGGAACCTCCCATATCAAAACCAAGGCTGAAATATCTAAACTTACATTCCACTAGAGAGACGTGAAGGGGGTGCAGGGAGATTCAGTCAGAAGTATTCAACTGGGTCAGGAGTTTACAACAAAGGCGATGTAAGTAAAGTACTGAGATTTAGCCAGCAGGATATTACTCGCAGTAATGGATTTAAATTAGAAAAGTATAGATTTAGGAGAATATGGGCGACATTAACGTGGTTTAGTAATAGGGTGGTGGGGAATTGCCAGATAAGATTCAACAATCCACATAGTTAGATTATGGCAGGACGATAAGCTTGTTTTTAGAGAGTAGACTGGATAGCTACATGGACGAGACGACAGGTGGCAGTGGTGGTGCAGTAATTACGACGGGGTGCTGGGTGATGCCTGGTACCGCCGGTATGAGGATAAACCTCTACCTGTAACCTCAACGACACCTCACCCTCCGTGAGTAGTGGGAAGTTCGACTTACCTAATGGCAGAGCCACTGGCCTCTTAGAAGTTCCATGTTCTTGCTCATTCTTATGTTCTTATGTGAGGAGATGAAAATGGTGACAGAAGGTGTAGTGGGAGATGAGGTGACAGAGGTGTGGTGGGGTGAGGGAGATGAAGGTGACAGAGGTGGGAGTAGGGTGAGGAGATGATAAGGTGACAGAAGGTGGTAGAGGTGAGGATGAAAGGTGACAAAGAAGGTGTGAGTAGAGGTGAGGGTGGAAAGGGTGACAAGAAGGTGTGGTGGGGTGAGGAGATGAAGGTGACAAGAAAGGTGTGGAGAGGAGGGATGGGGAAGAGGTGTGGTAGAAAGTGAGGGGTGTGAGAGTTAGACAAGGGGGATGGTGAGATGGGAGATGAAAAGGAGACAAGGATACAGGAGAAGGAGATGGGGGGGAAGAAGGTGTGGGCGGGGTGAGGATGAAAAGGGAGACAAGAAGGTGTGGTAGAAGTGGGGAGACAAAATTAAGACAAGAAGGTGTGGTGGGGTGAGGGGAGATGGAAAAGGAGACAAAGAAGGTGAGGAGAAGGAGATGGAGGGGTTGTGGTTGGGTGAGGAGATGAAAAGGAGACAAGAGATGAAAGATGAGACAAGAAGAAGGACTCTGAGTAGTAGTCTGCCATCGCAAGAACATAAGAACACTTTAAAACGTGGGAGTCTGCCTTTTAAGAGGCCGGTAAGGCCTGTACGAGGCCAGCTCCTTTGAACCCTAACTCCCGTGTGTCTAACCCCCACCTAATATCGCTGTCCATGAATTTATCTAATCTATTTTTAATGTGACAATTGTATTGGCACTCACCCACATGAACTACTTTAAGCCTATTTCACTCATCCACCACCCTGTTTGTAAACCAATTTTGCCTATGTCCTGTTGAATCTGAATTTATCCACAGTTTAAACCCATTACTTAAATCTCCTACCGGTTCTCTTACCAACAAAACCTTATGAATGTCTCCCTTATTAAAGCCCTTCATCCATTTATAAACCTCTGATCATGTCTCCACACACGCACCTTCGCCTTTCTAGAAGATGCAAGGATTTAACTGCTTGGAGTCTTTCCTCGTGTGGCAAGATTTCTCAACCCCTGAATCATCTTAGTCATCCCTCCTCTGCACTATTGATTCTAACATTTTGATATCCATTCTATGAAGTAAGGTGACAGAACTGAACCGCATAGTCCAAAGATGAGGTCTAACTCCAACATATGTGTGTGTTAACACCTGCCTTGATATCTCTCCCCATAACCTATGATATCTTGATAGAGGCGCTCGCCATGTCTCATCGCTCACGTCTCCAAGAGTAGCAGGGAAATCATCGAGGATGGCTCCTGGGAAATGAACCTTTATGCTCATGCTGCAGCCTAAAAGATGAGGCTATCGACAATGTCTCCACCAACCGCCTTGTAGCTTGCTGCCTTTTTGCTCCCTAAAATCCCTTCAGCAACAACCACCAATGGAGTCTAGCTCTTTTTCCTACGTCAGTCATCGAGCTCGAAAGTCTTGGCATTTCATTAACTTTCTGTTTGTGTCCCGTCAAAACACCAGCCTTTATATTATCATAACTTATGACAGGAAATGTTGTATACATATGAATTTGAAACAGTCACACTAAACATTAAGATCTTCGACAAAGTGATTCATTAGTCATATTTTAATATGAAGGGCTGGTAAGTTGATTTCTCTCTCTCAACAAGGGGTTGAATTGCATGATATTCTTCTTCCCAACAGTCAAACTTTCTTTTTAACTGGCCAGAGTTTCTGTTCCCAAAGTTTGTCTTTCGCTCAGCTGTCCCATAAACACAGGAAACACGGATGTTGTGTATGCCCTCCTTGTTGGCCGAGTAAAAAGTTGACCATTTTCAGATCCACACATATGACCCATTTGTGTTAATCAAACTTGAGAAAGTCTAATACAGTTTTAATGTGTTCAGGATTCTCTTTTAAATGCACAGAGTGACCAGTAGGAGTAATACAAATTTTAAACTCTTTTTTGAACTATCTATAAAGAGTCTCCATTCAGGAGGATCATACTGTAGACTCGTGTAGAGCAACCATCGCTTTTAACAGATACAATATATTTATATATCTGCGTGTGTCTAGATAGATAAATAACTGTCTAAATAAATAGATAAAATAAATATCAACATATATGATTACCTGTGATATCTCTTATAGCTATGGCTGGGGCCAATATGGACCAGCCCATAGATAAAAAAAAACTTGACGTGATAGAAAAACACTATTGTCTTTTGTAAACTCAGTGACACCAAATTACCCCAAAACAGGTCTCAAACTTAGGTCACTAGAAAAAAGTTAAAATTTGTAGGCCAGTGAATTATTAGACACGCATCGCGCCCGCGCGTCCACACACACACACACACACACACACACACACACACACACACACACACACACACACGCACGCTGCATAATCACCAATCATAACTCATCATACCTTTGAATGCATCCTCACCTTACTCCTTCCCTTCCACGTCGTGTTCTTCCCATTTCTTCTTCTCTTTTCTCTGCTTCTCATTCACCTTACTCCCATCCTCTCTCTCTCCTTCCTTCCTCCGTGTTTTTCCCATTTCTTCTTCTCTATTCTCTGTTTCTCATTCACCTTACTCCCCATCCTCTCTCTCCACATTATCACCTCCGTTCATCTCAGTATTCCTTTCCTTCCTCCTTCCTCCAAAGTTCCCTCCTGTTTCTACTTCTCGTTCTTCCTTCTCCTGTTCGTTCCTTTTCTATCTTCGCTCCTTCTCCTCCTCCCTCTTCTCTTCTTCCTTCTCCTTACAACCTCTTTTCCCTCCCTCTCACATTTCTACCTCCCGTTCATCTCCATTATTCCTTCCATTCTCGTTTCTTAATGTCCTTCTCTCCCTCTAAATTCCCTCCGTTTTCTACTGCTTGTTCTTCCTCCTTCCCTTCTTCAATCCCCTTTCTACCTTCCTCTCCTTCCTTTTCTCCCTCCCAGTTCCTCCTTCCCCTCCTCTTTTCCCATTCTTCCTGCCTTCATCCCAGACACTCTTTCAGCCTAATGATAACTCAGCCCTCCCTTCCCTGTTCCAACTTTGCAGCCAGTAGTACTCTTAGGCTCCGTCCTTTGCCCTCTTATGATTCTATGTCCGCCGGGCCGTGGTTAGGTATGTGTAGTTAAGGCATATCAAGACCTGACACACACGAAAAAGTACTCAGATTTGGTCTAACTACTTTTTCTACTACTACTACTACTGCTACTACTACTACTACTACTACTACTATTACTACTACTATATTGTTTAAGAGAGAGAGAGAGAGAGAGAGAGAGAGAGAGAGAGAGAATGCAAAACAAGCAAAAAGGGAAGCAAGAAGGGAAGAGACAAATGGATTCTGACACGGAAACCATTCAATTTCTCAGGATAACCTATCACGCTCCTTCTGCCATTCGGACTGCCATCACGTATCCGACAAACTCCGTGATCGTCGCCTTCACGGTATTTCGATTAACTAATATTCCCGTCTGGTGGTTTTAAGAGTCAAGTCTTGCTCCAGCCCTCCTCGCCTCGGCAGGCTGGGGAGCGTCAGGGCCCAAGGTCTTCCCTGGCAGGCGTCGCAGGGCCCAGGAGTCCTGGCAGGCACCTCAGCTCCCCCAGGGCGTTCATGGCAGTGCTGGAGACCCCGAGGGTCCAGGGGCGGGCTGCGGCGCCAGCAAGACCTTCTCAATAACCAGACGACCCAGGTAATGAAACGCTCATTACAGGTTGTAGAAGGAAAGAACTGAAGGCAATCGTGCCATCTCTACAAAAACAACAGAAAAAATCAGAAAAGACAAAAATCTATCATAAAGGCGTGTCACCTGTGGTGTTGTGTGCTGGCATGAGTTAGCCTTTTCTGGGGTGAAGGAGACTTGCCCGTACCAGCACACAGCACCAAGAAAAGGCGATGCAGGAGAACACCGAGAAAAAGGATAGAACAGAAACAATACCAGACAAGTAATCATATAGAAAGAGAATAAAAGAAGAAGGAAGATATAGAAAAAGGCCACCAAAAATAATAATACAGAACCACGACATCGATAAAAGGAAACTATCGTGTTATCTCATCAACTACAAAAATGAACAAAAAAATCACAAGAACGAAAAGGCAAAAAATATCTAGCATTAAGGCGTGTGGTGTTGTGTGCTGGCATGAGTTAGCCTTTTCTGGGGTGACGGAGACTTGCCCGTACCAGCACACAGCACCAAGAAAAGGCGATGCAGGAGAACAGCGAGAAAAGAGGATAGAAAAGAAACAACACCAGAAATATGAATGGTATAGAAGAGAAATAAAAGAAGAAGGCGTTTGGTGTTGTATGCTGGGACGAGTGGGTATTTTCTGGGGTGAAGGAGACTCAGGAATGCCAGCACACAGCACCAATAAAAGGCGATACGAGAAAACCGAGAAAAAGTTGAACAGAAACAATACCAGAAAAGTAATAATAAAAGAGAATATAAGAAAAAGGAAGATATAGAAAAGACCACCAAAAATGATAATACAGAACCACAACATCGATAAAAAGGAAACTACCGTGTCATCTCATCAACTACAAAATGAACAAAAAATCACAGGCAAAAAGGCAAACAACTCTAGCATTAAGGCGTGTGGTGTTGTGTGTTGGTACGAGTGGGTCTTTTCTGGGGTGAAGGAGACTCAGGAGTACCCGCACACAGCACCAAGAAAAGGCGATTGAAGAGAGCACCAGGGAAAGAGGACAGAACACAAACAACACCAGAGTAAAGGAGAGATTTAGAAAAAGAATAAAAGAAGAAAAATATTGATAAAGAACACAAAAAAAATTATAATATGGAATCACATCGATAAAAATAATAAATATATAGACAAATCATCCACCTTTCGGCCCTGACTAACATCCAAAATCATGGGTGAGTCTTTTCTGGGGTGAAAGAGGCTCATCCAGACCAAGGAACATCAAAAAAGGATGATATTAAAAGAACACCAAGAAAATTAGATAAAAGCAGAAAATAATGAAAAGAAAAAGAGAACACCAAGCAAAAGAGAAATTAGATTAAAGTAAATTAAGTTAAATAAATAAATAAATAACAGTATAATTATAAAAAAAAAAATTTAATCTATCAAAAATCAAATATTATAAGAAAAGGACATCATTCATCTTTATGCCTGAACAACATCGTCAAAAAAATGGGCGAGTCTTTTCTGAGGAAGGGGGGGGGGGGGGCTCATCCAAACCATCACAGAACATCCTTTCCTTTTTTCCTTTTTAATTCGAGTTTGCCCTAGCCCTCATATATGCCATTATTGGCCCCGCCTACAGAACATCAGAAAAGTTTAAACACACCAAAAAACAGGAAAGAAGATGACTTGCTCGGCTCATGCTGCCTCCCGGAGTTCATTTGTGATGGTCTTTAGGACAGCCTTGGGCCACTCGCGATGACTCCCTTTATTCGAACAGGAAATCAATATACACATAAAGCTGGAGCTTTTAAAACAAGGTAATATATCGAGCGGCTCCCTACCAATGTGCTTGAAGCAAACCATAATCAGCAGTGTGTTGTTCTTGTCACGACCTATGGGCCAGAGACACAGAGGATAGACTTTCACGGCTTTTGGAATGGAAACTGCGAAGTGCCCAGAGAGGAATGGAGAGATTACTTCCAGGAGTCACTGTATCAGATCAAAAAGGAACTGCAAATGGATGAGAGAGAAGATATAATTAGATGACATAATAAGGCCACTTAAAAAATGCAATTATCAAGACATATATAGGAGAGAGGACTTCAGATTGATTAAAAGAGTGACAGAGATAAATTAATGCTTATAAAGCACTGAAGAGAAGAACTTTCAGCAGATGGCGTGGTGATACAGAGAAGAATGAGGACGTGTAGTAGAGGCTGTGAATTAGGGCACAAGACAGAACGATGGAAACGTTTGTGTGGGCCGAGGACTTCTGCAGGGGAACGTTACAGGCTGATGGTGATGATGAGAGAGATATGCTGTCCTTTATTGATTATATCAGTGGTCAACACACTTTTTGCTGAGTCAGGTTTTGTGGTTGCTTTTTTTAGGTAATTTTAAGGTGCTGATGTTAAATATGTCATCCATTTTTTGCTAACACATCAGGTTTTCATTCTGTAGCACATCCCTATTTTATGATGTACTGTATGAATAATTTACTTGGTCAGGAGAGTTTACTAAGGCTCTTCGTCTCATCAGCTCTCCTCCTCTTACTGATAGTCTTCTACCTCTTAAATTCCGCCGCCATGGTGCCTCCCTTTCTATCTTCTATCGATATTTCCTTTTTACAGTGAGTCTTTTTCTTCCTTTTTCTCCTTTTTTACTGTTTTTTTTCTTTTATACCGACAGTAATAAAGTCTCTTTCAACATTTTTCAAATTCTTTTTATTTTACTTATTATAATTTTTGCTTTACTTTTACTTTTTACTCATTTTTTCTTCTTTTCTGTTATACCATAGTGACAAAGTTTCTTACTTACTTTATTTTCTCTTTTTCTTATACAGACAATTCAAGTGATTCTACGTTATATTCATACTAGTTCATCTTTCAAGCTATGTGTAAATGCAAGTATTTTCTTAAGTCTGTATCTATTGACCTTTTCAACTTTTCACTCCTATTATGAATTCCTCTACTTATCTCACTTTCTATTTATTTGTCTTTATATTTCCTTGCGGTTACTGTCTCTATCTTCCTATACATTCACCCGTTTGATATTTCTGTTCCTTTCCCGTAACCGACATGTATATCTAATGAAGCCGCACCATACGAAACCTGACGTGTTCCGTTCTAGCTTGTGTCTGTTCAAACACTTCTTGTTTTTTGCAGTGTCCTTTTCCTTCTCTTTCATCATCCTTTCTTCCGTCTCTTTCCTCTGTCGACTTGCCGGCCTTTTCTTTTACACCAGTTTAAAATTACTCAATCTTTTTCCAGGTCATTTCAACGGTTTCCAAAGGCTGCTGCTGAACCGTGATAGGCTGCAGATTTTGTCATGTAAATTATCTGCTGTTCGGCGCCCCAGTAACGCTATAGTGCAGCACCAATAACCTCAAGCTGACCTTTTCGATCGTACGGGGGTCGGAGACACGTGCCGATCACAGTCACGACCCTGTGTAACCTCCCGCGAATTACAGGTCGCTGATTGTCGTTATTAGGTCGTAAAGTCAGTGTGACTGGGGCTTTATCTGTTCGTATTCGAGCCTGTACACCTGTCTAATTAAACACCTGTACCTCAAGAGACGGATGAAGTGGCTTTAATAGGACAATAGGGATGTGGTAGTTAGTGTGTGTGTGTGTGTGTGTGTGTGTGTGTGTGTGTGTGTGTTTACGTTTTATATAACATTCAACGTTGTATTGATTGCAGCAACACAGCTCTATCTCCCCTTCCCTCCTCTCTCTCTCTCTCTCTCTCTCTCTCTCTCTCTCTCTCTCTCTCTCTCTCTCTCTCTCTCTCTCTCTCTCTCTCTCTCTATACATTTCATTGTGCATATCAAATCGTGGGTCGTGGCAGCAACACACACATACACACAGCACACACGTGCCCTTGCCTACACACACACACACACCCCCACGTTAAATGGCTGAGTCCGATAATGAGTAGTAGTAGTAGTAGCCTTGGTAGGGTAGGGCGTGTTTGTGGGTCGCTCCGTGTTTATATGCTGTTTTTTTTCTGGTGCAAACACCTTGAGTCTGTAAAATTAGACGTAGTGATTAAGGAAGTGAATATCAGTGCAGCAAGGAAATCTCGATGGACGTGTAGGCTCGTGTCTATAGTGATGTGTGATTAAGAAATATCGTAAAACACACGGGTTGGGCATCTTAAGAGAGAACGGCGGGTGGCGACCGTCGATGCCCCTGACCTCTGACCGTGCAGTTAATGGGCTGGGACGGAGGGTTGCCAGCTACCACAGGAAAACCATATGAAGCGACAAGAGGCTCGCCCGCACCTCCCAAACTGGCGGTTCTGTAGCTATATATAATTAATTTATTACTTGTATTTAGTTCATATTAGCCTTGAAGAGAGTGAAAAACCGGTGTTGGCAGTCGACCCGCAGACAACTGCACGGTGCGCACCGGTGGGGCTGTGTTGTTGTTGGTTATGGTCGAATCAGTGTTATCAATATTTTCATTTATATTTCATATCCACCAGAAAAAAAGCAAATATATACTTAGCGTAATGAAATTATTGATATGGAGACATAAGCTAACGTAAAGGAAAGAAACGGAGCCAGCCACAGCGCCTTTGCAGCTTAAATTTTGTCATATGAATCAATTAATCATTTCATACACCTTGAAATAGGCTACAACGTTTGTTAGTGACACTATTATTATTATTGGTATTATTATTATTATTATTATTATTATTATTATTATTATTATTATTATTATTATTATTATTATTATTATTATTATTTTTGTCATTGCTACTATTATTAACGTTGCCATTGTTGTTGTTGCTATTATTAGTAGTATTACTATAATATTCTTGTCATTATTATTATTATCCATATTGCTTGTGTTCATACTATCACTGCTATCAAAACTACTCCTTACATTATTATTGACGTTAGTGACATTAATATAATTTTCATACTTTGTTTACTTCTGTTCTGATGCAATTACAATTATTACTCTCTCTCTCTCTCTCTCTCTCTCTCTCTCTCTCTCTCTCTCTCTCTCTCTCTCTCTCTCTCTCTCTCTCTCTCTCTCTCTCTCTCTCTCTCTCTCACACCCTTTGAAAACAATGTGTCAGCGTATAGTATTGATTATAAACCTAACAATATATCTAAGTGTTGGCGAAGACAATGGTAGTGAAAAATAAACAATCATTCTAGTATTACCGTAAAAGGCAGAGTAAGCATATGTAAGTGTATGTCTGTGTGTAGGTATATGGGGGAGACATGAGTCAAGTGGGGTCTACTACTATAGATATATTAATCACCACAAATAGCATCTAAGATACAAACTCATCCATAATGGCACCGAAATGGAGCCCCTCAATGTTGCATTGTTCGTCTCAGAAATCAAAACTGTGTTCAATGCTCGTGAACTGTAAGAGAGGTGGAGATTGTCGAAACTCAAACCCTCAACGGCAGGATGTGGAAAATGGTGAGCAAACAGAAGTGGTGCTGGGTGGACAGGCCAATAAAGGCGCTGGAGATGATCAGGTGGAGGGGGGTGCAGGTGGCGAGAGACAAGGGCAAGGTGACCAGGGTGAGGACGCCTCGCGCGAGCTCCGCTTCTGGCAGAGGTGGACACTCGAGGAGACAGAGGAGTGGGTGCGAGACGCTTACAATCATGTGGTAACGTTTTCTCCCAATAACGTATTTGAGGCCCCGAGATGTAACGCCACCAAAACCTTGATAGAGGAGAAAACCTACCTCATTAGAGCGTACAACAACTCCACGCAAATCGCCCCCTACGCTTTAAGACGCTGTACATTTCAAGGTCGTCATCGAGTGATTGCCCGGGAGGTCTGTAGGTGACAGATATATTTAAATTGACTTTTGCAATGTTTACTCGCACGCACAAATGTTCAACGTTACTGTTTCCCGGTGTTTTGTCAGTGGGTTGCAAATAGCTTTTGACATAAAGAGAGAGAGAGTCAGCAGGTGGCAGTAAGAGGTGGTGTTAAGTGTGTGTGTGTGTGTGTGTGTGTGTGTGTGTGTGTGTGTGTGTGTGTGTGTGTGTGTGTGTGTGTGTGTGTGTGTGTGTGTGTGTGTGTATTTGTAGTTCAGTGCTAACAAGAGACAAATCCATCACCAAGGCTCCTGGAGGGCAAGGCGGGACGATCCAGTAGTTAACAAAGCCTCACGCCGCTGAACGCGTCATCTGTGAAAATTCAGAAGAAAAAAACTACCCGAGAAATCGTATTGTTGCAGCAGCTAAATATTTGTAACTGTAAATATTTTGTACGCCTCCCTTCATTGCCAATAAATCAATATAAGGGAAATATATTTGTGTGACATGTTATTATTCTTATAAGACTAATAATACGAAGTTCTTGTTGGGCTTGTGGCAAGAATTTTCAGCCAGTGGTTCATTGGGTAAGGTGGGCACGATGCAGCCAGTCCCAGCTCACGGCGGCTTCTCGGTGTGATGAGATGTGTGTTGCAGCGCCAGCAGGTTTAAGTGAAGGTGAGGGATGAATTATGAGGGTTGGTGAGAGTAGAAGGAGCTAGGAGCATGAGGGCGTGGGTGCAGGGTTGGCATGGGCGTAATACTTGTTGCAATCATTCGGCCAGGGATGAGGAGTGGGTTGTGTGGGTTGGTGTGGGTGGCATGAGGACGTGGGTGCAGGGTTGGAATGGGCGTAATACTGGTAGCAATCATTCGGCCAGGAAAGAGGGAGTGGGTTGTGTGGGTTGGTGTGGGTGGCATGAGGGGTGTGGGTGCAGGGTTGGCATGGGCGTAATACTGGTAGCAATCATTCGGCCAGGGATGAGGGAGTGGGTTGTGTGGGTTGGTGTGGGTGGCATGAGGACGTGGGTGCAGGGGTTGGAATGGGCGTAATACTGGTAGCAATCATTCGGCCAGGGATGAGGAGTGGGTTGTGTGGGTTGGTGTGGGTGGCATGAGGACGTGGGTGCAGGATTGGCATGGGGCGTAATACTGGTAGCAATCATTCGGCCAGGGAAGAGGAGTGGGTTGTGTGGGTTGGTGTGGGTGGCAGGAGGAGCATGAGGGCGTGGGCGTGGGATGGGCACTTCTCCCAGCAACATTTCGTCACCTGCATTACGTCCCATCGCCTCAGCGTTACACTCAGCCTTTTCTTTGAGCGTCCCCGCCAGTGGTCAGTGTAGCCAAGGCGGAACACGACGAAAGCCATCAGAAGAGGACAACGTTGATGACCTGCACGTTCCTGCTAAGATTGTTCATTTACATTAAAATGACGCAGCAAAAACAAGTAAAAGTCTTGGTGCTGCGGGTGCTTCAGCTGTGGCTCTTCGCCAGGCGGAAGCGCCACAGCCTCGAAGAACCTGACGACATCGTCGAGAAACCGAAAACGCAGGTGCCCAGGCCGATGCAGGGCAACAGGCCCTGGTCTGCCTGAAGAAGGCTGCTCAGCCTCTCGCAGTGGTGGAGGAGGATCCTCCGACACCTTGCTGGATGCTGATGGGGTGGTGGGGAAGGGCGAAAAGGAGGCCACTGGCAGGAGGCGTCAGACTCTCATCATCACAATCCACTTGGTGAAGAGAGAAGGTCCACAAGCCAGTGGATGATACAACAGTCGCACAAAAGACTGCACGCAATTGGAGAGCCATGGCAAGAGGTTCAAACTCTCGTAATTACTCTGCACATGGTCAGAGAGAGAAAATAAAGGAGGTATACGATGAGCTCCCCTCCGAGCACCAAGGCACAGCAGGGGACGCTCCTTCCAGCAGGAGCAAGGCCGTTACCAGCCCACCGGAAAAAATGCCCCTTATCAGCAGCTTCAAACAGCAGGACACATCTCAAACACCAGTCAAGAAAATGATCAGGTTCAACTTCCAAAACCTGAACACTTTCGTCAAAATTAAATGAGCTGTACTGTGCCTACGACTACTTCAAATATGGCTTCCTCACTCCAGCATTCGTCCTGAGCTGAAAAGCTTAAAGGAGAGAGCAGTGGAGCCACAGGAAGAACCAACAAAGGAAGCAGTAAACAAACTGCCAGAGGCTAAGAAAACAGTTACAGAGGAAGCAACAGATTCAGCAAACAAAATCAATGAGCCACAACATCTCACAGGGATCCTCAAGAAAGGAAAGACAGCCAGCACCGCTCATAAATGTGTGCCTTTAACTTCCAGAACCTGAACACTTTCGTCAAGGATCGTGAGCTGTACTGTGGCTACGACTACTTCAGGTATGGCTTCCCTCTCTCCAGCATTCGTCCTGAGCTGGAAGGCGAAAAAGAACAGTGAAGCCACAGAAAGGGTCAGCAAAGGACGCAGTAAAGAAACACAACACGACACCAGCAAACAGTTGGAGCAGCTCGCTGTGCACAAATGAATACCACTACTGAAGGAAGTCTCCTAAAGGTATCCTGAAGAAGAAAAGATGCCACAGTCCACCTGTCAGGACATGTGCGCTTCAACCTTGGTAACCTCCGCGCCCCGTTAAGGAACGTGGGGTGTGCCGTGGCCTTACGACACCTTCAGATACGCCGCGCCGCTCCAAGTCACTCAGCCTCCCAACTTTACCTCGAGGCCTCACCAGCAGCCGTTAGATCCGCCTCTAACTCGCTGCGTGGCGCACCTCGGCACCTCGCGAGGCCGGCACAGCAGAACGACTCCTTCCAGCAAAACAGTGGCTGGTATGCTGCACAACTTCACCAACAGCCGCCACTCACAGCACCGCCAGCACAACGCCAGCAGCCACGTCCCGCTAAGATACGAAACAAAGGCATTTCTACGAGGGACAGACACATCAGGGCACCAACTCCCGCAGCAGAAGTCGTGCCAAGAGAGGCGCAAAAGCCGAGTGGTGGCGAGTTTCTGTGAGCACCAGGCAGTACACAGCGTCGTGATCAAACTCAAATGTTCAGCGACGTACAGGTGACGTACATTCCGGTGCATTTCTCAGCACCCGCTGAACAGTAACTGTCGCTGACTGGTGATAACAGAGACTGAGGAGTGCCAAGAAGCACCACAATCACACTGAGAGGAACAGCTCGCCAGCTGACTAAAATCACCATGCAGAGGAACGCATCCCATGGAACGGTGCCACTTCTACGGAACAAATTGTTCAAGTGTCGCATCTGTGGGGAGTGTTTGGACGCATGTGTTATTACACATTCTTATCTTATATTTCAAATGAAAAATATAAAATATTGTCTTACAAAAACCTTAGGCAGGGATAGCGGGGTCGTGTTGCACCTCAGAACAGAAACGTTATGTAAGGAGTTGTCTGAACGACCACCTGTTTTAAAACTATATTTAAATGAAAGGTATTAGAATGCTCTTGCCTGTATGCTTCAGCTCAGTGTGATGAGCTGAGTTTTATTTTGTCTCTCGTTCTCTGCGGAATGATTATAGCTTCCAGGTCTGAGACGCGTGCCCAGAGCGTGACGGAGGTGAGATCGGGATGGAGCCACACATTACGCGTTATTCATTATCATGGCAAAACTCCCTGGTTCAGTCACGCTTGTTCGCGTGCTATCAACGATTGAGGCAGCTCACAGAAGGTGCCGGAGCCTTAGAACTTTTGCTAAAAATGGTCTTCACATTTATGCCAAGAATCGTGCCAAATCTGTTCTCCGACTTGCCAATAACTCCTTCATCAATAAATCAAAATATTGAAATTTTGCTAACAAAATTGTTTCCATTTACCTGAAAATAGCTCCCACAAAAACTCTCTCTCTCTCTCTCTCTCTCTCTCTCTCTCTCTCTCTCTCTCTCTCTCTCTCTCTCTCTCTCTCTCTCTCTCTCTCTCTCTCTCTCTCTCTCTCTCTCTCTCTCTCTCTCTCTCTCTCTCTCTCTCTCTCTCTCTCATCAAGTAACGATGTCAACACACCAGTCTGGCCGTTCTATTTCTTCACTGACTGGATTTAATCAAAGTCGAACAAAATCAAATGAAAAAATAATAAAAAAAATACGTCCACATGGTACACACTTATGTATCTTCGACCTTTTTATGCATGTAAAACACAGATAAAATTGACGAATTTTACGAGAAGTGGAACCTGGCATCCCACACGCGGCTCTGCTGTGTGATTGGCTGTCAGGCCACGAGAGGGGCGGAGGAGAGCTGTGCAAAAATGTGACACTAAAAGGAAGACGCGATCAGGCCACGGTTAATTTTACACACACACACACACACACACACACACACACACACACACACACACACAATGGAAGAATAGTAACTGAAACATGGTATAACAAACCCGTAGACCTAAACTCAAAATAAGCATTCCAACTAATAACACTATCAGGAACACTGCCGCTACCACCACTACTAATCACCCACCACTTGAATAACGACCATTAACACCATCATGGCAGGCTCTTCAACCACCAGGACTACCATATCACCCTCCCCTTCTTCCCATCACCACTGCAGAAGAAAAGGAAGAGAATAGGAGGAAAATGAAAGCGGAATGCAAAATCGAAGGAAAAGTTTGTGGGCAGGAAAAAGGAGGAGAAGGAGTAATATGGAAATAATATGTATGAGTAAGTGAGAGTTTTGAAGGAGTAACAGGAAGAAAAGAAGCAAAAGAAGAAGGACGAAGAAAAAAAAGAAAGGAAATAATATTAGATGAAGTAAAAACAAGACTTGCAAAAAGGAAACAAAAAGATGAACAAGAAAACGGAAGAAGGAAATGGAAGAAAAAATGTCAAGGAATTATAACTCAAAGAACGTAGAGGATACAAAAAGGAAGTCACGAGGAAGGCGATGGAAGAATTAAAGCAAGGCAGAGTAGGGAGAAGGGATAAGAGGCGAAATAAGACTTAGAATATATGAAAAAGTAAGAGGATATGAAGAGAAATAGAAAAAGTTGGAAGGAAACAATAAAAAGGAGGAAAAAATAAACACGAATGGGAAAGAAGAGAAACAAAAGAGAGTATTTAAATGTATAGAAATTGGGAAGATTAATATTATGAGAATGTAAAAACGCAGAAAAGCAAAACGAGGAAGTACTAGTAAAAACAAAAATAACATACAAAATTGAAATAGGAGGAAGGAGGAAGATGAAAGGCAAGAACAATAAAATGGAAAGACAAAAAAGACAAAACAGACGATACAAACAGAAAAGAAGAAGGAGAAAAAAATATACGAATAAGGCTGAAAAAACGAAATAAAAGGAAGGATAAGTAAAAACACGGATGGGGAGGAGGAGTAATAGGAAGAGATGAAAGGAAAGAAAACAAAATGGATGACAAAATTTAGATTGAGATAATGAGGAAGTAAAAGAGGGCTTGGAGAATGGCCGCGCGGGAGAAAAGATGTGAGCCAAATTAAGAATGAGAGGGTAGGCAGGAAAAAAAAAAGATTAAAAGCAAAATTTGAAGTAAGATAATGAGGTAGCAGAAGAGCGTGACGACTGGAAGAAAGTAGAAGAGGAAGAGGAAGAGGAAGAGGAAGTGATTGAAAGAGGAGGAGAAAGAGGAGATTGAGAAGATTGACGTGCGAGAAAAAAATGTGTAAAGGCAACATAAAAAAAAATGAAAGGGATGAAAAAAAAGATTCAAAGCAAAATTTGGAGTACGATAATGAGAAGGAAGAGCGTGAGGTCTGGAAGAAAGTAGACGAGGAAGAGGAAGTGATTGAAAGAGGAGGAGGAAGAGGAGATTGAGAAAGCAGACTTGCGAGAGGAAAGATGTAAAAGCAACATTAAAAAAGAAAAGAGGAAAGAAAAAAAAAATTAGAAGCAAAATTAGGAATAAGACAATGAGGAAGAAGAAGAGTGTGAGGATTAGAAGGAAGTAAAAGAGGAAGAGGAAGAGGAAGAGGAAGTGATTGAAAGATGAGGAGAAAGAGGAGATTGAGATGGAAGAAAAAAAAGATATGAGATAAAAAGCAAAGTTGGCGTAGGATAATGAGGAAGAAGAAGAGGCGAGTCAGGAGTAGAAGGAAGTAGAAGAGGAAGAGGAAGTGATTGAAAGAGGAGATTGAGAAGGTTGACGTGGGAGAGAAAAAGTGTAAAAGCAAAATTTAGAAAGAAATGAAAGGAAGAAAAAAAGAACAAGATTAAAAGGAAAATTTGGAGTAGGGTAATGAGGAAGCAGAAGAGAGTGAGGACTGGAAGGAAGTAGAAGAGGAAAAGGAAGAATGAAAAAGGAGAATCAAAAAAAGGAAAATCAATGGGAAACAGTTTAATTTGAGCAGAATGTTATGCGAAGACCGTCAGAAAAAACAAAATAAATAAAAATGAAGAAAAAACATGATAAAAAAGTAAAGAGGAAAAAAGGGAAAAATTGAAAAAAAAACGATGAATACAAAAGAGTGGAAGATGAAAAAGGAAAAAAAAGATGAAAACGTAGAATTAAAACTGGGAGAGAATGATCATAAGCAGGAGTAAATTAGAAGATGGGTGAGCGGAATAAACGCAGACTAGACAAAAAAGAAGAGAGAGTTTGTGAGCTATTTTCAGGTAGATGGAAACAATTTTGTTAGGAAAATTTTCAATATTTTATTTATTGATGAAGGAGTTATTGGCAAGTCTGAGAACAGATTTGGCACGATTCTTAGCATAAATGTGAAGACCATTTTTTAAAAGTTCTAAGGCTCCGGCACCTTCTGTGAGCTGCCTCAATCGTTGATAGCACGCGAACAAGCGTGACTGAACCAGGAATTTTACATGATAAATGAATAACGCGGAATGTGGCTCCATCCCGATCTCACCTCCGTCACGCTCTGGGCACGCGTCTCAGACCTGGAAGCTATAATCATTCCGCAGAGAATGAGAGAAAATAAACTCAGCTCATCACACTGAGCTGAAGCATACAGGCAAGAGCATTCTAATACCCTTCATTTAAATATAGTTTTAAAACAGGTGGTCGTTCAGACAACTCCTTACATAACGTTTCTTGTTCTGAGGTGCAACACGACCCCGCTATCCCTGCCTAAGGTTTTTTGTAAGACAATATTTTCGATTTTTTCATTTGAAATATAAGATAAGAAATGTAAGCACACACATGCGTCCAAACACTCCCCACAGATGCGACACTCTTGAACAATTTGTTCCGTAGAAGTGGCACCGTTCCATGGGATGCGTACGTACATGTGTACTTTCTCTAAATTATGTTCATGAAGAAAAAAACGTATCAATTATGTAAATATCAAGAGCGATTATAAGTGTGAGTGTGGGATGTGTGTGGATGGGGGAGGGGGGGGGGGTGACATTTAGAGGTAGGAAGAAAGAAAACGAAAGAAAGATAGAAAGAAAAAAAAAAGATAAATTGAGTGGAAGAGTTTCAGTGTCACCAGTAAATACTTTCTTTTCACATTGTTTCCATCAGCTGGCGTAAAATTATCCACACATTTTTTCATATCTTGTCATCTTTATAGTACAATGTTTTTTCTCGCTGTTTCAAACACAGTAAATTGATATATCCTTGCAAGCTCAATATTTCAACTGGAAATTTCATATCTCTTCTCTTGCTAAATCAGCTTCCTCGAGGTTGGGCGTTCTGTATCGTCTCCGCCAGTTCTTCTCCCCCTCGCAGTTGCTATCCATAGGGGCCTTGTCCGCCCTCGTATGGAGTATGCACCTCACGTGTGGGGGGGGATCCACTCACACAGCTCTTCTGGACAGAGTGGAGTCTAAGGCTCTTCGTCTCATCAGCTCTCCTCCTCCTACTGATAACCTTCTACCTCTTAAATTCCGCCGCGATGTTGCTTCTCTTTCTATCTTCTATCGATATTTCCACGCTGACTGCTCTTCTGAACTTGTTAACTGCATACCTCCCCCCCTCCCGCGGCCCCGCTGCACACGACTTTCTACTCATGCTCATCCCTACACTGTCCAAACCCCTTATGCAAGAGTTAACCAGCATCTTCACTCTTTCATCCCTCACGCTGGTAAACTCTGGAAAAACCTTCCTTCATCTGTATTTCCTCCTGCCTACGACTTGATCTCTTTCAAGAGGAGGGTGTCAGGACACCTCTCCTCCCGAAATTGACCTTTCTTTCGGCCACCTCTTTTAATTCTTTTTTGGGAGCAGCGAGTAGCGGGCTTTTTTTATTATTGTTTTCTTTTTTGTGCCTTTGAGCTGCCTCCTTTGTTGAAAAAAAAAAAAAGTACCGCCTACACTGTTAGCTTTTTCTTCTTAACGACCCAGTCCTCCATACACCCCTATGTTTACCTGGAGATTCTTAACATCGACATCCTCGCCTGTAAACACCATCATGCTTTCCTCTTTTATATCGCCGTGCTTGGCAGACTATATTTTTTTCGTTTTTCCTTTGTCATTTAGTTTTCTTGCTTTCTTTGCTGTAAAAAGAATATCAACTTTATTTTCATGGTTTTTTTTTTATGTGAACACCTTTTTTTTTTTTTTTTTTTACGTCTCCGCCTATTACGCTGGTAGGCTTGCTTGAGGGGCCTGGATGTTATTCGGCCCCAACCCTTCATGGCGCAGGCAAACGTTTATAGTGCCGCCATCTATAGCGCCGGCAGGCTATCTTGAGGGGCCTGGATGGTAGTCGGCCCCAGCCCATCATGGCGCAGGCAAGTGTTTATAGTGGCGCCATCTTCTCTTGTACATTACCCTAACATCAACACTCCTCTAAGCACCTCATCACATTTCCCTCGTTAGTATCTTCTCACATGTCAGGTAATTGTCCTTATTTCTGCATTATTCACATTTCTTTTAATACTTTTTGTCACCCTAATATTTTAATCACTCTGCTTCACTCCATTTCTCAAACACAGTAATTTTACTTATAATATATCCTAACAAGCTCAGTATAAACACTTACGCGATCAACTTCTCTTTCACATCCCAGCCATATAATTATATCTTTAGCTTTCATGTACCGGACACTGTCATCAACACACACTCCTGTAAACACCTCATCATCCTTCCCTCGACTGTACCGCCTGCCAGCTCAATTGAACACCACCGCACAGTTGTTCTCCACGCCTCCAGGCTCCCGTGGTTCATCATCTCGTTCCCTCGTTCTTCTTGCCTCCACCTGGACGCCGTGTTATTAAAAGGACCAGCGGGACGGGTAAATTTTGCTGCTCAGGTGAAGAATTGCAAAACTGACAGCGCGATGGAAAAAAATGGAGGGATAGGGGGTAGAGGTGGAGCTGAATGGTGAAAAGTGAGGGATGGGGGAGGAAATAGGAGGCGGTAGAGGGGAATGGGAAAAACACAACGAGATGGGATAAAAAAGCTGTAGAAATGGGAGGAGGAGGAGGAGATGGTGGCGGGGACGGATAGGGACGAGGGCGGTACCGGAAAAGAAACGGATGGAAGGGGAAATGGGGAAAGAGGTGAAATAAAAGGGGGATGTAAGTGGAGAGAAAGGGGATATTAGGAAAGAAAGAAACAAGGGGAATAAAGGATTTGGTAGTTTATGGAAGCGGAGGTAAAGGGAGAAGGGGAAGAAATTATGCTTTGAGGAGGAGGCGGAAGGAGGGAGGGAGGGGCTCTAAACGATAATTATGAGAGGTGAGGAAATGAGGAAAAGAAGATAACGTTGGACACCACATAACAGCCCATAAACATATAACGGTGCTCTCTCTCTCTCTCTCTCTCTCTCTCTCTCTCTCTCTCTCTCTCTCTCTCTCTCTCTCTCTCTCTCTCTCTCTCTCTCTCTCTCTCTCTCTCTCAAAACACCACAAAAACAAAAAAACGATCTCTCTCTCTCTCTCTCTCTCTCTCTCTCTCTCTCTCTCTCTCTCTCTCTCTCTCTCTCGTTCTCTAAATGGGGACTATCACTTATTTCTTGTATTATCGATCTGGTTTCTTCTTCCCTCAGGACTGTAATGCTCTACTGGAGGGAACATAAGCCTGCACTGACCGAAATTGATATCAGCGAAGTGCGTGCGTACCTGCAGAGAATAGATCCAAATAAATATCCGGGCCCCGATAATTTATCTCCTCGCGTGTTAAGAGAATGTAGTCAACAGCTAGAATTACCCATAACGTTAATATTCAACAAGTCATTAGCACAGGCCAGTGTGCCTCTCGAGTGGAAAAAAGGCCAATATTACCCCGATCTTTAAAAAAGGAGACAAAAACAAGCCAGTAATTATCGTCCTATCAGCCTTACGTCTGTCGTAATTAAACTATTCGAAAAAATAATCAGGGATAAAATGATCACTTTCCTTGAAACAAATGAATTGATAACTGATAGTCAGCATGGATTTCGTAGTAATTGGTCTTGCCTTACCAACCTATTAACCTTTTTCACGATGTTTATACATGTTGGGACGACAGAAGCCCATATGAAGTAATATACCTAGATTTTCAGAAAGCGTTTGATAAAGTTCCTCACGTTAGGCTTATTTCAAAACTGCGTTCCCACGGTATTAACGACCATCTATGTGCGTGGATTCATGACTGGCTCACCGACAGAGAACAGCGTGTAGTTCTTAATGGTGAAGCATCGGATTGGCAACCCGTCACCAGTGGCGTGCCCCAAGGTTCGGTCCTGGGGCCAACACTATTCATAATTTACGTGAACGACTTAGAAACTGATATCCTATCAAAAGTAGCCAAATTCGCCGACGACACCAAATTAGGAGGTACGGTAATGAACAGTCAAAGTTGCGAGAACATTCAATCAGACTTAAATAAGACTTGCCGACTGGAGCGAAAAATGGCAAATGAGTTTTAACGTAGATAAATGTAAAGTAATGCACATAGATGAAAAAAATCCTAACTTTAAAGATCATATTCAAGGACATGAGCTCAGCGAAGTAAAACAAGAAAAAGATCTTGGTGTCATTATCAGTAACACTCTTAAAATGAGTGATCAATGTTCTGCAGCGAGTAAAAAAGACAATATGATGTTGGGATTAATCTCAAGAAACTTTGATTATAGATCACCCGAACTTATGAAGAGATTATATTTAGCATTTGTAAGACTACACCTAGAATACACCGTTCAGTTCTGGTCACCGAACTATATCAAAGATCAAGCTTTGCTAGAAAGGATACAGCGACGAGCAACCAAACAAATTCCAGCGCTCCGAAACTTGCCATATGACGAGCGTTTAAAGCGTTTAGATATGTTTTCCCTAAAAAAGCGAAGGATAATAGGGGACTTAATTGAGGTGTTTAAAATCCTTAAAGGATTCGACAACATTAACCCAGATAGTGTATTTCAGAGAGACACCAACACAAGAACACGCAGCAACGGTATGAAGTTAAAGGGAAACCGATGTAACACATTGGTGCGCAGAAGTTTTTTCAATAACAGAGTCGTCGATCACTGGAATAGACTCCCACCGTCAGTAGTTAGCGCACAGAGTATCAATAGCTTTAAGTCTTCTTTGGATAAGTACTTCAGGGATATAAGATTATATTGACCTTTTTCGCATGTTTTCAGGCAGATTTCAGCAAGACCTCAACCTATATTCATATAATTCTCCACCACAACCTAGATTGCAAGTAGCGAAAGTCAACAATAGAGCAAAGCAACAGTTAATGTCCGCATGACAGGTGGAGTGAGGTGTGGGTGCAGTAAGGTGACAGGTTACTGGTGCGTGCCTAGTACCGCTGATAAAACGAGGATGAAGCCTTCACCTGTGCTCCTGAAACTACACCTCACCCATCGTTGGTATTAGGGGGGGTTCTGGGGCTGCCCTCTGTAGGCCACTCGGCCTCTTCCAGTCTCCCTGTAATTATATGTTCTTATGTAATTAAGTCATTTTCCCCCACAGCTTAGGTTACCAGTAGTGTAAGTTAAGGGTAGTAATTTCCTCTTATTTCTCTCTTAACTGTAAAATTTCCATGGCCCTTTCTTCCTTAATTAAAGGTACATGGTGTTCTCTTCTAACTATTTCCTGCCGGCACGTTGCCGGACGGAGAGGTGGGTGGGGAGGAGCCTTCATCTATTCTGTCCTGTCCTACCACACGTAGATTACTAGTAGTAGCGGTAGTAAACAGACACCCTCGCCATAGACCGATAGGTCTTCTGGAGTCTGTTCTTCCTATGTATTCCTATGTATTCCGCCTCCTCCTCCTCCTGCATCTCCTCCTCTATCTCCCCTTCTTTTTTCCTTTTTTTCTCCTGTGTTTTGTATTATTTTTGTTCTTTCCCTTTTTTGGTGTTCATTTTACCTCTGTTTGTTTGTTTCCTTCCCTTTTCCTTTTAAGTATTTTCGTTTCCCTTGGTAAGACAAGCGGAAGTATGATGAAGAGGAAGACTAAGGAAGAAAGGGAAGTAGTGAGCGGAAGAGAAAGAAAGAAAGAGACGCAGACAGACAAACAAGCAGACAAGTGAACAAGCGAAAGTATGACGAAAAGGAAGACTAAGGAAGAAAGGGAAGTAGTGAACGAAAGAGAAAGAAAGAAAGAGACGCAGACAGACAAACAAGCAGACAAGTAAACAAAAACAGACATCGCTTGAATGGAAAAAAAAAAAAGACTGACATCGCCAGTAGTAGAAGACAAAGTTAAAGACCCCTAAGACATACACTCAATAAACAAAGCCAAAATAAACATATTATATAAAGCCCTGATGAGGTCGTTATTAGCACTTTAAATGATATATATGGCAGGAATAAGTTGGTCCTTGTAAATCAGCCTATACATTAAATAAGGAAAGGTTAGAGGTCTGGAAATGGCGTCGTCAAAGAGGAGAGGGGTAAAAAAGTAAGAGTTTGATCCGATTACGTGGATTGGGAAAAAAAGTGATAGAGTGGTTATTGTTCTGTACTTGTAAAGCTGTTATTGTTTACTTTCTCGCCCCGTCTATCTTTGTCTCCGTCTTTTTTTTCATTTTTTTTTTCACTTCTTCCATTTGTTGTTTTTTGTATTTTCATTATTTTCCTTTTCTTCGTCTTATCACCTCTGACATTACATCATTAATTATCACCAGCATCGGCACACCGCCACCACCACTGCCAGGATCATCACCACCAACTTCACCACCACCACCACCACTGCCAAGATCATCACCACCACCGCCACCATCACCAATATTCTCTCAGTATGTTTCTTTATTTACTGGTGCTGAAAAGGTCAGATAGCAAAGCGTTACATTAATAGGAGAGAGAGTAATTTATGATGTGGGACTTTATCAAACGCTTTCTGGAAATCAAGATAGACTACGTCCACTGATTTGGTTACGTCATAAATTGAGAAGAGATCGTTATAAAAGGTCAGTAGGTTTGACAGGCAGGATCTTTTGTTACGGAAGCCATGTTGTGAGTCCCCAATCAATGAGTGGCTTTCGAGGTAACTCACAATTTTGTCTCTAATTATGCTCTCGAGTAGCTTACCTACAATTGAAGTTAGACTAATGTGTCGGTAGTTACCTGGTATTTTTTTGTCTCCTTTCTTAAAAATCGGTGTCACGTTAGCCTTTTTCCAATCCGAAGGGACGATGCCTTGTCACAAGGACATATTCAATACGGTAGTGAGGGAGGAGAATATTTCGCTCCCTGTTTCTTTAAGCAGTATAGGATATACTTTGTCGGTTCCGGGACTTTTATTTGTTTTAAGTGAATGGAGAGCTTTAAGGACTTCATCGGTTGTTATTTCAAAATTAGGCAATGCATGCTCGAGATTTACAATAGTACTGGTGTTGTTGGTAGCGAGAGGAAGACTGTTAGTGTTAAACACCGAGGAAAAGTAATTGTTTAAGAGGTTTGCAATGTGTTGGCTGTCAGTCACTAGAGAGAGAGAGAGAGAGAGAGAGAGAGAGAGAGAAAGAAGACAAGAATTTACCTTTTTGATTTGTGTGTGTGTGTGTGTGTGTGTGTGTGTGTGTGTGTGTGTGTGTGTGTGTGTGTGTGTGTGTGTGTGTGTGTGTGTGTGTGTGTGTGTGTGTGTGTGTGTGTGTGTGTGTGTGTGTGTGTTTGTGACAAACTCATTTATAAAAAATTTTTCTTCTTTTCCTGGTATCCGCTCGTCGTCTCTTTTCTTCATCGTCTTTTCTTCCTTTTCTTTGTCCTTCTAATTTATGTCTCCCATCCGATCTTTGCGATTATTCTCACATAAATCTTTTTCTTCCTCCTCCTCCTCCTCCTCCTCCTCCTGCTCCTCCTCCTTCATTTTTCACATTTTGGTTCAATTTTCCAGAATCAAGATTTCTTACTGCTCTAAAATTTATCTGTATATTCTCTTCTTTATTACTTCCTCTCTTCTCCTTCCTCATGACCACCGTCTGGCCCCATTAAAAGTCCAGGAGAAGGAGGAGGAGGAGGTGTAGGAGGAAAATTGATTAAGGAAAATTAGTGAAAAAAAAAATGAATGAACGGAAGGAAAGTGGGAGTATAGGAGAGTAAGAATGAATGTTATTTTCCTTTCTTCCTTCCTTTTTTTTCATCCTTCTATCTTTTCTTCCTTCCTTCTGTCTTTCCTTTTTCCCTCTATTCTTCCCTTCACTGTTCATTTCCTCTAACGTTAATCTTCCATTCCTCCCTCATTTCACTCCTTCCTTCCTTCCTTCATTCATTCATTCATTCATTCATTCTCTTCCTCCCTTTTTTCATTTCCTGCCTCCCTTCCTCCATTTCTTTTTTCCTTCCTTCCTTCCTTCCTTCCTTCCTTCCTTCCTTCCTTTGTCCCCTTCTTCCCTTATTCTTTTCTCCTTTCCCTTCCTCGTCTCCTTCCTTTCATTATTTCCTTAATTCCTTTTTTCATTCTTTCCATCCTGCCCTCCCTGCCTCTATTCCATCACTCCTTCCTTCCTGACTTACTTCATTCATTCCTTTCGTTCTTCCTTCGTGCCTTTCTTCCTTCCGTTCCTCCCGTTCTCATTACTTATTTCCTCCCTTCTTGCCCTACCTCCTAGGGAAAAAGGAAAGAAAGAAAGCACAAGAAAGGAGGAGGAGTAGTTTGCTACGTAAAAAGTACACTCCCTGCCATAAAAATAGACAAACAGGACGCAGAGAAATACGATTCTGTCTATGTGGAAATAACCGCAAATAACAAGAAACTAACACCTGCAACCGTATACAGGCCTCCGAAACAACAGGCAGCCGATGACACTGCCCTCTACGAAGAGATTCACTCTCTAACACAAAGCAAGGAAGCAATTATAATTGGGGACTTTAATTGCCCTAACATTGACTGGGGACTGATGACTGGAGATCAAGAGGGTAACAGGCTTTTAGAAATGGTGGAGGATTCGTTCCTCACTCAAGTTGTAACTCAACCAACAAGAGAAAACAATCTGCTGGATCTGGTATTAGTAAGCGACCCCGACCTCATTCGCGACTGTACAGTTGGTGAGAAACTTAATGGGTGCGATCACCACTTAATCCGTTTTAATATCAACATATGTCACAAACTCGTAGATAATCCATCAGTGATACCAGATTACAAAAAAGGAAATTTCAACTTAGCCCGTGCACTGCTTCCCCTACGACCTGGGACCAACTTGGCATCACCGACAATACAATCGACAACGCGTGGAACGTCTTCAAAGATAAGCTGTTGCAAGTAGAGAAGGCTACAGTGCCTACGAAATCCAGGCGAGTAAATGGGGCCGTAGATCCACCGTGGATGACCAGAGAAATTAAAAGGGCAGTAAACCTAAAAAAAAGGAATTATAATTTGATGAAAGAGAATGCTACGGCCGAAGCCAGCACACAGTACCACAACAGCCTCAGAGCTTGTCGCAGCCTTATTCGGAGTAGCAAACGCAACTATGAAAAGCAAATAGCGCGCGAAATCAAAACTAACTCCAAGAAATTCTTCACATACATAAGATCGAAAAAGAAAGTAAAATCCAATATTGGTCCCCTGACAGACGAGACTGGATCTGTAACTCAGGACAGTAAACAGATGGCCAGAATCCTCAACAGTAACTTCGCATCCGTAATCACAGACGAGGACAGCGAAACCATTCCCCAGAGCCCTGCCCGCCGAGTGAGATCACGCCGCTGGAAATTGACTCAATATGCGACCAAGAAGTAAAAAAGTACTTGGACAAACTCGACACGAACAAGTCAACGGGACCCGACAGTTTGTCCCCGCGGTTATTAAAAGAGCTTAAACAACAAATACTGCAACCACTCACTACCATATTCAACCGGTCAGTTCAACTAAACAAGGTCCCGGAAGACTGGAAGATGGCGAACGTAACACCGATTTTCAAAAAAGGAGACAAAAGCGTTGCATTAAACTACAGGCCCATAAGTTTGACATCAGTGGCAGGAAAAATACTCGAAAAGATTATTAGAGATAAACTTGTTAAGTTTCTAGATAACAATAATGTAATCTCCGACACCCAGCATGGCTTCAGAAACAAGCGCTCCTGCCTAACGAATTTATTAGACTTCTTCCAAGGTATATATAAGAACTGGGATGCCCACATCCCCAGTGATGTTATATACCTGGACTTTCAGAAAGCCTTCGACAAGGTACCGCACGAGCGACTCCTTAAGAAACTGCCCTCGGCGGGCATCGGAGCCAATCTGATCGCGTGGATAAGAGATTGGCTCACCGACCGAAAACAACGAGTACTACTCAACGGACAGCCTTCCGATTGGCTACCAGTCACTAGTGGAGTGCCTCAAGGGTCAGTGCTGGGACCCATCCTCTTTATCATATATATCAATGACCTAGAATCAGGACTGAAATCCACAATATCGAAATTTGCAGATGACACCAAGGTGGGTGGAGATGCCCTCACAAAGACCGACTGCGAAATCATTCAGAAAGACCTCAATCACATTATCGAATGGTCGGAAAAATGGCAAATGTCTTTTAATGTTGACAAATGCAAAGTCATGCACATTGGGTCCCAAAATAGTAACCACACATACATCATGAATGGGAGACCTCTGCAAGCGATGCAGGAGGAAAAGGATCTTGGAGTCACTATCAGCAGTGACCTGAAACACGCGAATCACTGTAAAAAAGCCTACAACAAGGCCAACATTATGCTCGGGTTCATAGCGAGGAACTTCGAGTGAAAAACACCAGACGTGATGCTATCCTTGTATAATTCCATGGTAAGACCGCACCTCGAGTATGCAGTGCAGTTCTGGTCTCCCAATTACAGAAAGGACATTGCTCTACTGGAAAGGATTCAACGACGCGCCACAAAGATGATTCCAACCTTCAGGGCTCAACCGTACGAGGAACGACTCAAGCGACTCAATCTCTTTACATTGGAGAAAAGACGCCTACGAGGGGATATGATTCAAGTCTTCAAGTATCTAAAAAAGTTCAATAACGTCGATTACTCCAAATTCTTTGAACTGCAAACCAACTCAAGAACTAGAAATAACGGTTTACCCATTCAGTCGAGTCGATGTAACACAGACATTGGAAGGAGTTTCTTTTCAAACCGAGTCATCCGCCATTGGAACAATCTTCCCTCAAGTAGTAAATGCAAATACCATCAACTCCTTCAAATATAGAATCGACCGTCATTTCGCTGCGCCGGGAGTAAACTGAATAACGAGGGGCTTCCATCTGCTCCTCAATATCGAGGTGCTTTCATCTGCTCACCAAGCCCCAAGTGGCGGTCGAGCAGATTAAATCACCCAAGCGGGCGACCTCGTAATGAGCCAATAGGCTTTCTGTTGCCTGCATTTCCATGTTTCCATGTTTCCATGTTTCCTTCCCTCCGAGGCAGCACGTAAGTATTCCCAGTCATCATTTTCTCCTCTTCCTCCTTCTCCTTAACGATTTTCCTATTTTCTCATAATGCATCTCATTGCTTTTCCATTATATATATCATTCATCTATTTCGCCCCCTCCCCCTTCTCTCTTCTCCCCCCTCCTCTCCTTCCTCTCCGCTACCTCCTTCCCTTCTTCCTCTCTATCCTTCCTCTTTTCCTCAGTGTCCTCCTCCTCTTCTTCCTCCTCCTCTTCCTCCTCCTTCCTCTTATCCTGTCTCTCTCTCCTCATCTCTTTCTTTTCCTTTTCTCTTCCCTCCTTTATTCCCCTACCACTCGTCTCTCTCTCTTCCTTCTCGTCCCTCCTCACCTCTTCCTCTCTTCCTGTTCCTCCTCCTTTTTTCCTGTTCTCTCCTCCTCCTCTCCTTAATTCCTCACTTTCCTCTCCTTTTCAACGTTTTCTCCTTTTTTTCTTTCTCCCTCTTTCCCTTACCTCCCCAATCTTACCCTATACCTCCATCCCTCCTTTCTCTCTCTCTCTCTCTCTCTCTCTCTCTCTCTCTCTCTCTCTCTCTCTCTCTCTCTCTCTCTCTCTCTCTCTCTCTCTCTCTCTCTCTCTCTCTCTCTCTCTCTCTCTCTCTCACTTACTCCTTCAACCCCTGTTTAATCTCCATCATCATCATCATCATCATCATCATCATCATCATCATCATCATCTGCTTCACTTCTCTTCCTGCTTCAATTCTGTTCGAGTTTTGCTTCATTTGTCTGATTCCCCCAATTAATCTAACTTAATAGTCTCTCTCTCTCTCTCTCTCTCTCTCTCTCTCTCTCTCTCTCTCTCTCTCTCTCTCTCTCTCTCTCTCTCTCTCTCTCTCTCTCTCTCTCTCTCTCTCTCTCTCTCTCTCTCTCTCTCTCTCTCAGTATGAAAAAAAACTGAAATAGAAGAAGTGGAAAAAAAGAAAACAGTAGAAAAACTGACGAAGAAAGTTTGGAAAGGAAAAGGTTTTGGGAGAAAACAAAGAAAAGTTAAACAAAGAGAGAAAAGTAATGACAGTAAGAAGAATGGAAATGCAAGATGAGAGGAAAAACGATGAAATAACTATAACCAAAAAAAAATGTGTCAGAGGCTACTTTTTGCCTTTTCTCAGACTGAAAACAAACTCCCTCACACGAAGCTAAAATTCATACCTAGACAAATGAAAATAAGCCGAGGCGACAGAAGAATAAGAAAGAAAAAAAACTATACGCAAGGAAGACTGAAGGAAATATTATTATGCCTCAGAATTGTGCCAAAGAAATATATTAAGGGTGGAAGAGTTTTGAAAGTTGGTAAGATTATGACAAGAAAAGAGAAGGAAAGGGCGAAGAGAAAAGAAATGAGGAAGGAAGGAATATTTTAAGGATAAGGAAAGGAAGAAAGTATGGGGAGCGTAAAATAAGAATGAAAGAAGGAAGGATGGTGGTGAAGATTATTCCAAAAAGAGAAAAAAAATGTAAGAATGAGGAACGAAGGAAGAATGAATGTTAAGGAGAAAAAAAAGAGGAAAATATAGGCATGCAGTCAGGAAAGAAGAGAGAGAGAAAAACAAGCGAAGAAGATAAATAAAACGAAATAAAGAAGGATTAAAAAAGAAAAAGAGGAAGAATGTGCAAGAATGAGGAAAGTTGGAAAGTTTCGTTTAGGCGGCGCAACATCTGTGGCCATATGCCGGAGAGAGACAGAAGGGGAAGGAATTATAGCAGAAGGGAACAGATCCCAGGAGACGGGACACAACCCCTGATTAATACCTGGTACCCATTCACTGCTGGGTGGACAGGGGCGTAGGGTATCGGAAAAGCCGCCCAAATTTTTCCACTCCGCCCGCCTAGAATAAGGAGAGAAAGGGAAAAGGCAAGAGGAAGGAAAGAACGGAAAGGAAATAAAATAATGACACATTGGGGGAAATGAGTGAAAGTAAGAAAACAGAGGAGGAAAGTAAGAATAGTTTCCCTTCTATAATAAAAGCTCGTCAATACACCACAACGATCACCACTATAATCACACCCACCACCGCCACCTCCACCACCACCACTACTACTACTACTACTACTACTACTACTACTACTACTACTACTACTACTACTACTACTACTACTACTTTTTTTATTTTTTTATTTTTTTACAACAAAGGAGGCAGCTCAAGGGCAACAAAAAAAGAAAACAATAATAAAAAAAAAGCCCGCTACTCGCTGCTCCTAAAGTAAAGCAAAAGAGGTGGCCGAAAGGAAGATCAAATACAGGAGGAGACGTGTCCTGATACCCTCCTCTTGAAAGAGTTCAAGTCGTAGGCAGGAGGAAATACAGATGAAGGAAGATTGTTCCAGAGTTTACCAGCGTGAGGGATGAAAGAGTGAAGATGCTGGTTAACTCTTGCATAAGGGGTTTGGACAGTATAGGGATGAGCATGAGTAGAAAGTCGAGTGCAGCGGGGCCGCGGGAGGGGGGGAGGCATGCAGTTAGCAAGTTCAGAAGAGCAGTCAGCGTGGAAATATCGATAGAAGATAGAAAGAGAGGCAACATTGCGGCGGAATTTAAGAGGTAGAAGACTATCATTATGAGGAGGAGAGCTGATGAGACGAAGAGCCTTAGCCTCCACTCTGTCCAGAAGAGCTGTGTGATTGGAGCCCCCCCACACATGAGATGCATACTCCATACGAGGGCGGACAAGGCCCCTGTATATGGACAGCAACTGTGCAGGAGAGAAGAACTGGCGGAGACGGTACAGAACGCCCAGCTTCGAGGAAGCTGATTTAGTAAGAGATGAGATATGAAGTTTCCAGTTGAGATTTTGAGTTAAGGATAGACCGAGGATGATTAGTGTTGAGGAAGGTGATAGCTGGGTGTTGTCAAAGAATAGGGGATAGTTGTTTGGAAGATTGTGTCGAGTGGATAGGTGGAGAAACTGTGTTTTTGAGGCGTTGAAGGACACCAGGTTCTTCTTGCCCCAATCGGAAATAATAGTAAGGTCTGAGGCTAAGCGTTCTGCAGCCTCCAGCCTTGAGTCGTTAAGTTCCTGAAGGGTGGGTCTTCTATTAAAAGAAGTTGAGAAATGCAGAGTGGAATCATCGGCGTAGGAATGGATAGGACAGTTCGTTTTGGAAAGAAGATCATCAATGAACAACAGAAAAAGAGTGGGAGATAGGACAGAACCCTGTTGGACACCACTGTTAATAGATTTAGTGTAAGAACAGTGACCGTCTACCAAGGCACAAATAGAACAGTCAGAAAGGAAAGTGGAGATAAAGGTACAGAGAAGGATAGAAACCGTAGGAGGGTAGTTTAGAAAGCAAAGCTTTGTGCCAGACCCTTTCAAATGCTTTTGATTTGTCGAGCGCATTAGCAAACGTTTCTCCGAAACGGCTAAGTGAGGATGACCAAGAGTCAGTTATGAAGGCTAGGAGATCACCAGTAGAACGCCCTTGCAGAACCCATACTGGCGATCAGATAGAAGGTCAGAAGTGGAAAGGTGCTTTTGAATCTTCCGGTTGAGGATTGATTCAAAAGCTTTAGATGAACAAGAAAGTAAAGCTATAGGACGGTAGTTTGAGGGATTGGAGCGGTCACCCTTCTTAGGCACAGGCTGTATGAAGGCATACTTCCAGCAAGAAGGAAAGGTAGATGTTGACAGGCAGAGGCGAAAGAGTTTGACCAGACAGGGTGACAGCACGGAGGCACAGTTTTTAAGGACAATAGGAGGCACTCCATCAGGTCCATAAGCCTTCTGAGGATAGAGCCCAGAGGGCATAGAAAACATCATTTTGAAGAATCATTATAACAGGCATAAAGGAGTCAGAGGGGGGATGAGTAGGAGGAATATGCCCAGAATCGTCCAGAGTGGAGTTTTTAGAAAAAGTTTGAGAGAAGAGTTCAGCCTTAGAGATAGATGAGACGGCAGTGTTGCCGTCAGGACTGAGAGTGGAGGAAAGATGAAGAAGTGAAGTTGGAGGAGATGTTTTGGCTAGATGCCAGAAGTAACGGGAAGAGTTAGAGAAAGCAAGGTTTTGACATTTTCTATTAATGAAAGAATTTTTGGTTAGTCGGAGAATAGATTTGGCACGATTTCGGGCAGAAATGTAAAGTTCATAATTAGCATTAGTTTGAAGGCTCTGGTACCTTTTGTGAGCTACCTCTCTATCATTGACAGCACGAGAACAAGCGTGATTAAACCAAGGCTTTTTAGCGTGAGGAGTAGAGAAAGAACGAGGAATGTATGCCTCCATTCCAGAGACAGTCACCTCTGTGATGCGCTGAGCACACACAGAGGGATCTCTATCCTGGAAGCAATAATCATTCCACGGGAAATCAGAAAAGTACATCCTCAGGTCGTCCCACCGAGCTGAAGCAAAATGCCAAGCATCGCCTCTTCGGTGGGTCAAGAGAGTGTACAGGAGCGATAGGACAGGATGCAGAAATAAGATTGTGATCGGAGGAGCCCAACGGAGAGAACAGTTTGACAGAATAAGCAGAAGGGTTTGAGGTAAGGAAGAGGTCTAGAATGTTGATCCGATCTCCAAGACGGTCGGGAATACGTGTAGGGTGCTGGACCAACTGCTCTAGGTCGTTGAGGATAGCAAAGTTGTAGGCTTGTTCACCAGGATGGTCAGTGAAAGAGGATGAAACCCAAAGCTGGTGGTGAACATTGAAATCTCCTAGGATGGAGATTTCAGCGAAGGGAGAGTGGGTCAAGATGTGCTCCACTTTAGAATTCAAATAGTCAAAGAATTTTACATAGTTGGTAGAGTTAGGTGAGAGATAAACAGCACAGATGTATTTAGTAATAGAATGACAATGAAGTCTTACTACTACTTTTACTACTACTACTATTACTACTACTACTATTACAACTATTACTATTACTACTATTACTATTACTACTACTACTATTACTACTACTACTATTATTACTACTACTACTATAACAATTACCACTACCACAACACTACCGATTCAATCGCATTAAACCATTACAATAACACTAAGTACTAATTGAAACACTACCACCACCACCACCACCTCCCAATTTGCATGCAGGGCGAGTCTCGTATTTACATTGAACTATATTTCCGGCGGCCTTGCCTGTACTCGCCTGCCCCACCCAATAGTAGGAAGGCCAGTA